>NW_026511675.1:0-53224 GCF_027579735.1 Bombina bombina
ATTTTAAAAAATGCATTAAAAAGTTACAAGGGTTTAAAGATATGGGAAAAAAAGATATACAAAGGGCTTTAACAAAGAGATGCGTACATATATATACATGTCTTAATATTTATATGAATGTATATATATATATATATATATATATGTATATATATATATATATATATATATATAAATCAATAAAATCGATGTAAATCTTTGAATAGAAAATTAGCACATCTAGGCAAGAATCCCCGTTCGCTTCTCGCCAGAAATAACTCATATACAATGTTACCAATGCACAAGAGAATTCTGGGTAAGCTATGCAAATTAGACATGCAAATTCTCAGTTTTTTTTGCTTCAGAAATACTGTTTTAACACAGCTATCCTTTTAACAGGATTATAGCAGCAAATCAGAAATCACTCCTAGACAGCCTGTTTCGTTCTATTTGGAACTCATCAGTAGGAGATAGATTTCTGGTTGCTGCATTGATAAAGCTATTTTCAAGGTTAAACCAAAATTCATTAAAATTAAGGAGGGAGATAAAAAAACTGAAATTAAAATCCTCCATGTCTCAAAATTAAATCAATGTATATATTTGCATAGAAAATTAGCACATCTAGGCAAGAATCCCCGCTCGCTTTTTCCCCAGAAATAACTCATATACATGTTACCAATGCACAAGAGAATTCTGGGTAAGCTATGCAAATTAGATATGCAAATTCTCAGTTTTTTTTGCTTCAGAAATACTGTTTTAACACAGCTATCCTTTTAACAGGATTATAGCAGCAAATCAGAAATCCCTCCTAGACAGCCTGTTTCGTTCTATTTGGACCTCATCAGTAGGAGATAAATTTCTGGTTGCTGCATTGATAAAGCTATTTTCAAGTTTAAAACAAAATTCATTAAAATTAAGGGGGGAGATAAAAAACTGAAATTAAAATCGTCCATGTCTCAAAATTAAATCAATGTAAATATTTGCATAGAAAATTAGCACATCTAGGCAAGAATCCCCGCTTGCTTTTTCCCCAGAAATAACTCATATACAATGTTACCAATGCACAAGAGAATTCTGGGTAAGCTATGCAAAATAGATATGCAAATTCTCAGTTTTTTTGCTTCAGAAATACTGTTTTAACACAGCTATCCTTTTAATAGGATTATAGCAGCCAATCAGAAATCACTCCTAGACAGCCTGTTTCGTTCTATTTCTATTTTTAATGAATTTTGGTTTAACCTTGAAAATAGCTTTATCAATGCAGCAACCAGAAATCTATCTCCTACTGATGAGTTCCAAATAGAACGAAACAGGCTGTCTAGGAGTGATTTCTAATTTGCTGCTATAATCCTGTTAAAAGGATAGCTGTGTTAAAACAGTATTTCTGAAGCAAAAAAACTGAGAATTTGTCAGTCAACACCATTCACCGCTGTTTCCACAGATGCAAGTTTAGGCTTTACTATGCAAAGCATAAGCCATACATCAACACAGTTAAGAAGCGTCGCCGACTTCTCTGAGCTCGGTCTCATCTGAGATGGACAGTAGCACAGTGGAATTGTGTTTTGTTGTCTGACAAATCAACATTTCAAATATTTTTTGGATAAAAAGAGCCGTTGTGTTCTCCGTGGTAAAGAGGGAAAGGACCATCAAAGCTGGGGAGGTGTCAGTGCCCATGGCATGGGAAACTTGCACATCTGTGAGGGTACCATTAATGCAGAAAGATATGTCTACATTTTGGAGCAACATATGCTGCCATCCAGACATCGTCTTTTCCAGGGATGTCCCTGTATTTTCCGGCAGGACCCCAAACCAAACTCTGCCTGGATTACAAGCGCATGGTTGTATAAGCAGTATAACCAGGGATGTCCCTGTATTTTCCGGCAGGTCCCCAAACCAAACTCTGCCTGGATTACAAGCGCATGGTTGTATAAGCAGAGTGCGGTTGCTAGCATGGCCTGTCTGCAGTCCTGACCTTTAACCGATTGAGAATGTGTGGCACATATGAAGTGCAAAATAAGGCAGTTGCGCACCTGAAGACATGCATAATGGATGAATGGGGGGAAATTCTGCTTACTAAACTCAACCAACTGGTGTCTTCAATGCCCAAATACTTAATAAGTGTTATTAAAAGAAAAGGCGATGTTACACAGTGGTAAACAGTCAACTGTCCCAACTTTTTTGGAGTGTGTTAATGTGGTCATCAGAATTGAAATGAGTGTATATTTTCAAAAATGCATTAAATTCACAAAGTAAAACATCAAATAATGTGTTTTCAATATAGTACAGGGTGAATTTAATTTTCAAATTACTCTTTTTTTTTTTTTACATTTTTCATACTGTGCCAACTTTTTTGGAATTGGGGTTGTATATTTTGCTAAAAACATTATATATATATATATATATATATATATATATATATATATCATGTTATGCTATGTGAAGAACATTGGAATGTGAAATATTAATATTTCACGTCTGGTTAGCGCACTTGAGCAAACAAACGAAGGGTGGTGTGAGTGCTAGTAAAAAAAAAAAAGGTTTTAGTGCTTAAATCCCTAGTGTGGTCTGATAAATCTCCAATTACAGACTATTAGACAAAGAGGTGAGAATGGTGTGGGATAAGCGCTCCAGCAAAATAGAGCCAACCAGATTATTATATAGATAAAATGAAATAACAAGAGGACCCAATGATACTAAAAAATAAATTTATATAGCAATTTAGATGAATATCTTGTTAACGCATACAAAATATGTTAACATATAAACAATTACATAAGATGCCGGCATCAAAAACAGTAAAACAAACTGATCATATTAAAAAACAAGAAAAAACGGGCGATATAAAATTTATAAAAATTCACTGAGTATACCGTAAAATTATCTATGAATAAACTTGATAAAGGTAAATGGCTCTTAACACAGTAAACTTAACTCGGCTAAATGTTACCAGTATTTTGATTAGTATTCAAACATCTCATTGTTTAATCAAAATACTGGTAACATTTAGCCAAGTTAAGTTACTGTGTTAAGAGCCATTTACCTTTATCAAGTTTATTCATAGATAATTTTACGGTATACTCAGTGAATGTTTATAAATTTTATATCGGCCGTTTTTTCTTGTTTTTTAATATGATCAGTTTGTTTTACTGTTTTTGATGCTGGCATCTTATGTAATTGTTTATATGTTAACATATTTTGTATGCGTTAACAAGATATTAATCTAAATTGCTATATAAATTTATTTTTTAGTATCATTGGGTCCTCTTGTTATTTCATTTTATCTATATAATAATCTGGTTGGCTCTATTTTGCTGGAGAGCTTATCCCACACCATTCTCACCTCTTAGCGCACTTGAGAAAATGCAATGGGGATTGCGCAAATTGTTGGATGATAGTTTTTTTTCCACTTTTTGCTCTACAATAAAGTCTATGGGGGAATATGTTAATGTGGTCACAATATTCCAAGTTCAGCTTTTTGTGCACGTCAGGTTAGGGAGCATGCAAAAACTTTTTACTTTCAACGTGTTATGCTTGCGATACCCAATGCACGCAAAAAGCTTACTTCTAGCGAAGTTAATGCATAAATAATGCACCATTCGTAATTTAGCCCTAAATACTTGTACCTTAAAGGGACATTAAACACTAAATACATATGCTAGATAGAATGATGCATTCAAAGAAAAGATTAGTCTGAGAATAACATGTAGATGTATTCTTTAAAGTTATAAATAGGTTACTAGAGTGTGCAGTCAATGGCTGTGTGGCATGTAACAGTGTTCTGCACTTCCATTTCTAACAGCAATTGAAAAGCTCACATTTCATAATGGAATTACAGGATAATGGGACAAAATAAATAATGAAAGTGTATTGCATACTTTATATATATATATATATATATATATATATATATATATATATATATATAATATATATATAAATCCAAAGTAAGGCGCACTGCTGTGAAGAGACTTGCATCCACTCGTTCTTTAAAAAATCCAAAAATGTATTAAGCAAAAGATTAAAAGCAAAGTATAGCACAAATAGCACACAGATAAGAACAACTGGTTGTGCAAACAGATGTCATAAACATATAATATATATTTATATATATATATATATATTAATTATATATATATATATATATTATATATATACAGTATATATACAGTATATATATATATATATATATATATATATATATATATATATGTATACTGTATATATATCTGTGTTTGTGTGTTATTTAGCATTTTATATTACTATCTCAAAGTGTTTAATCTCCCTTTAATAAACTCTAAGGATATCAAGTTACAAACAGCAATAAAGTCACAGCAATCTCTGCTCTGACTACAGCTTCTGATTCACGCCAGTAGGAGTCACATACATTTACTGTATAAGCATTGGTAACCTTTTCATTCCTCTCTACAAAGAATACATTACACTATTTTCAGTTATTCTGCTATTCGGAAATTGTATTGTGAGTAAAGAATTATGGGCTAGATTACAAGTGACGGGCTAACGCTAGCCTTGCGTGATATTGAAATATCGTGCCCGCTTTAGCTTTTGCACGCTTTAGAAGTTAAAAGTCAATGTGACCTAATGAGTACAAACTAAATTTGTGCTCATCAGGTTAGAGCGACTAAAAATGTTGTGGAAAGTGTTAGGGTTAAAAAGAAGTTGCATTAAGCACAACATAAATACGTTTAAATAAAGTGTTACACTCATATATGCAATATCTAATAAAAATTTATATAAATAGTAAAAAAAAGTTACAAGGGTTAAAAGATATATGGTATATGACAAGGTATTTTCTTGGAAAGGGCTACAATTTATATTTACATGTCTAAATATGTGTGTGTATGTATGTATATATAAATATGTATATATGTGTATTTATGTGTGTATATGCACATGCATACATATATCCATATATCCACATATAAACACACGCATCTACATATATTCCTATGTATATAGACTCTGCAGCCCTTTCCACTCAAATACCTGAAAATAAGAAAAATCGTTTAATAATGTTTCACTGTATATGTACTGTAAATTTTTTACATTCCAATGTTCTTCACATTGGGGAAAATGTTCTATGTATTTTTAAATAGACATTCATACATAACTCCAGTCAGGTTAGCGCGAGAGTGATCAGTGTTAGTTTTTTTTCTCCAGTTTGCGCTCTCCATTGAAGTATATGGGGAGAAGAAGTTAGCGTTTTTGCAATATCCGAAGTCCTGATGTTAGCACATGTCAGTTTTCACTCGCACGCAATCAATTTACTTTTGAAGTTGTAATACATGCACTAATTTGTGCATGTTAAAAGCTTACGTCCAACGGTGTTTGTACGCGAGCAAAAGCGCTAAATAGCTCACCACTTGTAATCTGGCCCTATATTAGTAATCAAATATTATGGTATGCCTGCATTAAATTAAACCCATAATAAAGTAAAGAATTGCTTTAATACAAGTCTTGTGTATAAAATCAATACAGAATTGTTTTATCAGTATGGCAAATAGGTTATACATTTCATTAAAGTTGACTATCCCTAAAGTTTAAAGTACAATTTAGAGAAAAAAAAAAAAGTATCTATTATACAGAGAAAGAAACTAAATTAATCTTGCAGGAGATTTATCATGAATACAGCAGTATTTATTCTCATTAGCTGATAGAAGATAACTGTTAGAGCTGCCTTGGTGACACATAATAAGCCTCCATAAGAAAAACAAAGTTAATTCATACATTTTTTTTAAAAACAAAAAGAGACTATAATATGTTATAACATTTTCTCGTTCAGATAGAACAACAAAAACTGAGAACAATTTCCCTTAAAGGGAAGAAAATTATGAAGAATAAATTATTACCAGGTGGCGCATAAGATGATAAACTAAAATTTGAAAGCAAGCCTGCAGTATGAGGTTCTCAGTATTAGAATAGTATTGATGAATTCTTTAGATCAGAGCTTACAAACAAAACACATTTTCAGTTGCTCAGAAATATAATTTAATAACCTACAGTATATTTATCCACTGTAATCCTAAAATTGTGTCCTTTTAGTGGGTCCTGAGGGGTAGGTAACCGTGCTTTAGTCTATAAGTAATTCTGAGTTTCAAATTCACAGAGCTACATGCCAAAGTCAAGAAATAAAATTATTTGTAAATCTGAAGTTGAACCTGAAAACGCTCCGGAGAGTTGCATTTTGCATAGATTTTTAGGCTTTCAATTACATAGTAGCTATGCTGTGTGCAGCACAGTACAAGTCTTTCCTTTAAAAGAGTTTCCATTAATTTCCCTGCAATTGAGGTCAAACTGACTGGCCTATAGTTAGCAGAATCTTCCCTACTACCCTTTTTATGAAGAGGGACTATATTGGCAATTTTCCAGTCTTTTGGAACAACTCCTTTAGTGACTAATTAAATAAATCAGCTAATGGAGTAGCTATTACGGATCGAAGTTCACTTAGAACCCTTAGATGAATATTATCTGGACCGACAGACTTATTTACTTTTATTTTTGATAAAGCCCTTGAAACCTCTTCCTCTGTAAAAAGAAAGGTACTACTCACATTCAGCTAGATTACAAGTTTTGCGTTATGAGTGAAAAAGCATCGTTATGCTTCATAACAATGCTTTTTCCCTAACCCGCTTTTACAAGTCTTGCAGGTATAGGTGTACCACACATTTTTGGCTGCCATGCAACGTCAGTACCACACTTTTAAAAAAGTCCTTTTTCAATGGGACTTTCATAGCGCCGGTATTACAAGTTTGCCTGGGAGGCCAAAAAGTGAGCGGTACACCCTATAACCACAAGATTCGTACCGCCATCTAAAGTCAGTAGTTATGAGTTTTACGTTACAAAGCCGTAGCATAAAATTCATAACTAAAGTGTTAAAAAGTACACTAACACCCATAAACTACCTATTAACCCCTAAACCGAGTCCCTCCCCACATCGTAAACACTATAATACATTAATTAACCTCTAATCTGCTGCTCCGGACATCACAAATGCTTAAAAAATGTGTTAACCCCTATTCCACCGCTCCCCAACATCGTCACCACTATAATAAAGGTATTAACCCCTAAACCGCCACCCTCCCGCATCGCAAACACTATTTAAATATTATTAACCCCTAATCTGCCGTCTGCCCACACCGCCACAATAATAAACCTATTAACCCCTAACACATCACTACAAAAATATATTAACCCCTAAACCTAGCCTAACGTAACCCTAAGCCTAAGTCTAAACTTAACGTAACCCTAACCCTAGCACCCCCTAACTTAAATATAATTAAAATAAATCTAAATAAAGCTTACAATTATTACCTAAATAACCTATTTAAAACTAAATACATACTTACCTGTAAAATAAAACCTAAGCTAGCTACAATATAACTAATAGTTACATTGTAGCTAGCTTAGGTTTTATTTTTATTTCACAGGTAAGTTTGTATTTATTTTAACTAGGTAGACTAGTTAGTAAATAGTTATTAACTATTTACTAACTACATAGTTAAAATAAATACAAAGCTACCTGTAAAATAAAACTTAACCTGTCTTACAATAAAACCTAACATTACAATAAAATAAAAAAAATTAATTAATCAAATAGAATTATCTAAATTACAAACAAAAATAAACACTAAATTACAAAAAATAAAAAGCAAAATTATCAAAAATAAAAACGAATTACTCATAATCTAATAGCCCTATCAAAATAAAAAAGCCCCCCCCAAAAAAAACAAACCCTATTCTACACTAAACTGCCAATAGCCCTTAAAAGGGCCTTTTGCGGGGCATTGCCCCAAGAAATCAGCTCTTTTACCTGTAAAAAAAAAATACAAACAACCCCCAACAGTAAAATCCACCAGCCACAGAACAAAACCCCTCAAATTAAAACTTTTCTAAATAAACCTAAGCTAACCATTGCCCTGAAAAGGACATTTGAATGGGCATTGCCCTTAAAAGGGCATTTAGCTCTTTTACATTGCCCAAAACCCTACTCTAAAAATAAAACCCACTCAATAAACCCTTAAAAAACCTAAAACTAACCCCCGATGATCCACTTACAGTTTTCGAAGACCGGACATCCATCCTCAACCAAGCGGCAGAAGTCTTCATTCAAGCGGGCAGAAGGCCTCATCCAAGCCGGCAGAAGTCTTCATCCAAGCAGGCAGAAGTCTTCATCCAAGCAGGCAGAAGTCTTCATCCAGATAGCATCTTCTATCTTCATCTATCCTGCACGGAGCAGGTCCATTTTCAAGACATCCAGTGCGGAGCATTCTCTTCTTCCGAAGGGTCGCTGAAGAATGAAGTTTCCCTTTAAGTGACATCATCCAAGATGGCGTCCCTAACATTCCAATTGGCTGATAGAATTCTATCAGCCAATAGGAATTAAAGGTGAAAAAATCCTATTGGCTTTTGCAATCAGCCAATAGGATTTAGCTTGCATTCTATTGACTATTTCAATCAGCCAATAGAATGTGAGTGCAATCCTATTGGCTGATTGCAACAGCCAATAGGATTTTTTCACCTTTAATTCCTGTTGGCTGATAGAATTCTATCAGCCAATCGGAATGTAAGGGACGTCATAATGGATGACGTCACTTAAAGGGAAACTTCATTGTTCAGTGACCATCAGAAGAAGAGGATGCTCCAGCCAGATGTCTTGAAGATGGACCCGCTCCATGCCAGATGGATGAAGTTAGAAGATGTCGTCTGGAGGAAGACTTTTGGCCACTTCGATGAGGACTTCTGCCCGCTTGGATGAAGACTTCTGCCCACTTTGATGAAGACTTCGCCGGCTGGATGAAGATGGATGTCCGGACTTTGAAAACTGTAAGTGGATCTTCAGGGGTTAGTGTTAGGTTTGTTTTAAGGGTTTTTTGGGTGGGTTTTATTTTTAGCTTAGGGTTTGGGCACTTCGTAAAAGAGCTGATAAAGTCCAGGGAGATTACATAAGTCTGTGAACCCTGACCTGTTCCCTGTTTGATTATTAGCTTGCATTTGTGTGCATGGCGGCAGTTGTGTGACTGTATTAGGGACTCAGGTATGTGGAAGAGACCTTGACGTGGTACCTGGGCTTGTCCCATTTGGTCAAATGTGGTAACTAACTCTTCCAGTTTTGCTATTAATCCTAGCTGAGAGCTTGTGAGTGAGTACTGGACTTTATGTGTGTTGTATTGTCTGTTTCTGTAATTCTCCTAAAGGTCTTGCACCCTGGCAGGCCCGGGGTTAACTGCCTGTGACTCTGTAGATAGTGGAGCTTTATGTGATGTGAGTGCGATAGCAACCAAAGCTGAGCCTGTCTGTGAGTCATAGGATGTGTACCCGGTCCAGTCTGGATGTGCATTCCTTTCTCCTGATTTTGTATATATATATATATATATATATATATATATATATATATATACTGTATATATACATAAATTCTATAATACAGAGAGAAGAAAAACATATTGCGCATCCCACTAGTAGTCAAATATAACCCTGCTGTAGAAGGAAAAAGACATTACTACTTATGGATTATGTTACAACTTTGTCTCTCATTACAAAGCCAGGGGACAATATTATTTCTCCAAATGTGTTGAAAGGTTTTGCTCCAAACTTGTTGCACTAATAGATATAGCGATAAAAATGAAATAACTACACAACATAATATAGCTAACTTCCTTTTCATTTTTTGTGAAAATTCTATGTGCACCATGTTTAAGCCATGTAATACAAGTCTCACTCTCCACTTCGCACCAATTTTAACGCGACACTTTTCGCACCAATTATGATGCAAACTACTAAACAACACACACACTAGTAAATTTTTCAACCATGACATGATTTATGACATCAGCCAATCTGATTCAAATATACATTTCAAACTATCACTAACAAATCAAATTGCTCGATACTTGTGTTATTGATTTTTATAAATAATGGGATCATATGTGGATTCACGTCAGTGATGTGTTGCGATTGACGCTTTGATAAATATGCCCCTATACATGTGCATGGACAAAATATATAGTAATGGGGGAATCGTTTCTCATAAACAGAAACATTTCTTTGTTTCAATATTAGCTAATTGAGTAATTAAAATTACATATCCTAATAAACATCCATTCAACTGTTACTTCCTATGGGGAATATCTTCATGCCAATACCCCCTCCCTAAGGATGCCCTCTAGTTGGCCTAAGGACCCCTTTTCCAGACTGCAGTCTGGGGCTCTATCACATCTGAGTATGAGTCCTCATAGTGGTATACCCAGCAGTATCCTCATCCTCAGAGCAAGCGAATTCTGTAGGAGGTGAAAGAACTGGCAGATGAGTTTGATAGGTTCATCAGCAGACACAACAGTAGCCACATGGTCTGGTGAGACTCTCACAGGGTAAGAAATACTGGAATCCCACTGGGGGCTAGGCTGCTCGATTTCTAAGGGCCCAGTGGATGCAGCACCAGTCTTATTCAGATGATGATTCAAAAAGACAGAACTCACACAGACTTCCATTTTAGGTGCATTTGTAGGATAGTTAGCATTAAAGCTCATCCCTGCTGACTTCACAGCCAGGGAACCAGGGGGATGGACGGCAGTTGGTGACTCGTGAAATGGATGAACGGAGCAGAATATTTTGGAAGTCTCACAGAACAGAAGCAGATGACATGACCAGAGCTCCCACAATAGTAGCAGAAACCTAGCGCTCTCCTTCTTGGAGTCTCTGTAGCAGAAAGAGACGTTTTATCAGCTTTGGGCTTTCCCTCTGCATTTGGTTTGTATATATTGTCTTTACAAGATACAGAAGCAGTCCTGGGAGATGCAGAGGAGGGGGACTTTTCAGGAGTACACTTGGAAAAAAAAATCAGCAGAAAGTCTCTCTGACTATCCATTAGTGCCTAAATATTAGTAGTCAAGGGCTGTGCTACTGGCGATATTATCTTAGGCAGCTCCTGAAACTTTTGAAAACACTGTTGTATCTGATGTGTACTCATAGTAACTTGCTCCAAAAGGGAACAAGGGAATATCATCATCTCCTTAAGCTCTGATGTCAGGCCCTGACATTCCTGCACACTCATAGGATTGGGTTCAGGAGTTTGGAGTTTATGTGCTGAGGTGACAGACTTAGTCCCATTACAAGCACTAAAAGAAGCCAGCGGTATGGTCTTCTTAATGGAACTACACCTTTTAGGTATAGCTGAAGAAACAGACAGTTGATGCAAATTTATTGTAAAGGACACAGAAGGATCCGATACTTAAAGCAGGTGTGCCCACTCCAGAGCTGGAATCTTAGCTAATGCCCATAATAGGGTCAGGAACAGGAATGCCGACTCTAAGGCTGATACTGGAGTGCCCACTTGAGGATGAAGACAGAAATGCGCAAAATAAAGTTGCTAAGTTTGAGAGCAATGACAATAAAGTTTCAAATGCAACTATTTGCTAAAATGTATCAAAGGAAAGGCACATAAAAAATTAGAGATATATACGGAAATAAGGAATACAAAATGTGTGACGTTACCTAAATGTATAAATAAAAAGAGAGAGAGAGATGCACTCAGCTAATAAAATGAACAGGCACGGAAGTTTTTCCAGCTTTTGTTCTGTCTCAGCTGAGTGCATCTCTCTCTTCTTTTTAGTTACCTAAATGTACACATAACAAACAATTTAATTTAATATATCACATGTGAAAAAACGTACTAAAAAACTCACCAATAAAAAGTCACAATACAATAAATGGTCACAATGCAATAAATGGTTGAAAACAGCTACAAAAGATACACAAAGATATAATTTCATGAAATTCTCCTGGAAATGGAAGCCGGCATTTTAAATGTTCAGTCAGTTCAAAGTAAAAGCCCTTAGAAGAAATTATTAAGCTGTTCCTCTGATCCATCTATAGAAAAGGAGCACAGATATCCTCCTTAAAGGTAGTAGCAACAAATGGATAATAAAGTATATCCGTACTCACAGTGAGAAAAACCGTGATCAGCTCCACTGGATAGCTTGTCTCAAAAGGCTGTCAAATAACACTCTGGGAATCCTCCAGCTAGCCCTCAGTTTGACTGATAGGGAAATCGTTATTCCCCCCCCACTCAGCAGGCTCACCTGCTCACAGCAGCAGGACCTCTGGAGAAACTCCGGTTAGAGAATATGGAACTGTCAGCCAAAAGTGTAAGCAGGACGTAATGTCCAATATGCTTTAATCAGTGCAATTGCATTGCACCACTGCTAGTGCAACGCTGCCCCCTGCAGACTCGCTGCCAATCGTCCGCCAGCAGGGGGGTGTCAATCAACCTGATCTATTAGATTGGGTTGAATTCCGGCGATTCCTGTCCACCTCATCAGAGCAGGCGGACAGTTTTATGGAGCAGCGGTCTTGATAGATAGGCCCCATAGTGTGAACTAATTTGTTATACACTCAAATATGTAAAACAATTCTATTAGATGAAGACTGATATAATGATAATAATAAATAAATAAATTAATAATAGATAAATTGAGAATATATTGGTTGTTTCAATTTTGAAACCGTTTTGATTAACGGACAAGTATTACATGCCTCTCTTTAAAATCTTACATACAGTATGTAGCATACATAAAACAGGTTGAATATACCAATAATAACAGATTTATCCAAAAATACACATTCAAAATTAACAACAAAAATGAAAATTCATATCTAAAACATATTGAAAAACAGTAGTTGGCTGTTCAATATTATTTAAAAAAGTTAATAATGATATGTGTGAAAAAGATACATGTAGAAAGAGCCTGAAAAGGAAATCATGATGCATAAAGAAATAATAATAAGAGTTCAATTCTCTTTAATTGAACTGCATATTTATATAATCTCTTATATTACATCACAGAAAATGGCCCACATCAAAGTCTAGATTTAACCCTTTTGGGGATAAGGTTTGCATCTCAAATATCCATTTGCCTCTAATTTGAGCAGTTCCCTGTGATTGTCACATCCCCTCCAGTTAGGTTTAACCTGGTAAATAATTGCATAACTAAAATTCTTTAGATTTCCCTTAATGCAACTTTTAAAATGACTAGGAACAGGGAGCTCTTTATTTCTGTCACTATCAACATTTTCAATTGAGTTTATATGCTCCCTAATCCTCTCTCTGACTGGCCTTTCTGATTCGCCAATGTATTGAACCCCACAAAAGCATTTATTAGGTATACCACATCAAAATCTGAACACCTATATGTATTTCTAATTTTATATTCCTTTCCTGTGGTTTTTGAAGAAAACACCTTCCTTTTCCTTGAATGTTTACAGGCATAACAGCTCAAACATGGATAGAAGCTGCTCAAAGCATTTCCTGCAAAATCTCTATCCTTTTTTATAGTGCAATCCTTCCTTCTATTCATATCAGTCGGTGCCAATATTGTTTTTAGATTCCTACACTTTTTATATACCACTTGGGGATGAGAGGGTATTAGTGGTCCAAGAGTATCATATGCCTTTAAAATATGCAAGTGTTTTTGTAGAATTTTTTCTAACTTATATTTTTTATCATTGTATTGAGTAACAAAAGGCATATATAATTCCCCTTCCTTATAATTCTTTCCTTCTTTACTGGATTTGGGTACCAATAGGTCTTTCCTATTGACTTTAAATACATCATCCTTAGCCTTTTGAATGAAGTCCTGTTTATATCCTCTCTCCAAAAAAAATTCTCTAGTGTATCAGATTGTTTAAAGAAATCAGTGTCTGTTTTACAATTTGTTTCTTATAAGCAAAAATTGGCTCTTGGGGATATTTTTCTTCCATGTATCCAAATGGCAACTGCTTGCGTGAATGTAGCTATTAGCATCTACAGGCTTAAAGGGACACGGAACCCAAATTTTTTTCTTTTGTGATTCAGATAGAGCATGCAATTTTAAGCAATTTTCTAATTTACACCTAATATCAATTTTTCTTCATTCTCTTGCTTTCTTTATTTGAAAAAGAAGGCATATAAGCTATTTTTTTGGTTCAGAACCATGGAAGCACTTGTTTATTGGTGGGTGAATTTATCCACCAATCAGCAAGAACAACCCAGTTTATTCACCAAAATGGGCCGGCATTTAAACTTACATTCTTGCATTTCAAATAAAGATTCCAAGAGAAAGAAGAGAATTTGATAATAGGAGTCAGTTAGAAAGGTGCTTAACATTGCATGCTTTATCTTAATCACAAAAGAAAAAATTTGGGTTCAGTGTCCATTTAAAGAAGGTCCTAGTTAGTATTTCACTCTTTTCTATTATTATCTCCAGATCTAAAAACTTATCTTGTTATCACTAATTTTATAGATTAAATTAAGATTCTTTTCATTATCATTCATTTAAAAAAAAAAAAAAAACATTCTAGGTCATCCTTACTGCCTCCCCAAATTATTAGAAAATGATCTATGTAACACTAATAGAGGATCAGATTTGCCACCAAGTCAACAGAGTTCAAAAATATATGCTCCCATAGGCCCATAAATAAATTAGAATAACTTGGGGCAAATCTGGTCCCCAATCCCCATAGCTGTACCACACTATTGTAAGCAATATTTCTGTCAAAATAAAATTAATTATAATTGAGTATATATTTAATTCTATCTAATATAAAAGTGTTTTGTTCTCTCAATAAGTTTTCATTCCTCTCTAAATAGAACCTCACAGCTTCCAAACCATCTTCATGCTAGATGCATGTATATAATGCTGAAACATCACTGTTTTGGGAGTTTTTGTATAATATATCCAGGTGCTAGTCATTTCTTCTATCTACTCGATGAAGACAGGAATGCCCACTTGAGACTGAAAACTGGTTTGCCAATTTGAGGCTGAAGACTTGAACAGGATACAGAAGCTGAGTGGACAACCACTGTAGATTTTGAGTTCAAAAGCTGGATACTGGTATGTGGAAAATACCTTCTGCAGAACTTACAAGCAGTAGCTGGAGACTGACACTTGGCAGATACCCTCTGCAAAGGTTAGTGTAGTAGCTGGAGACTGACACTTGGCAGATACTCTCTGCAGAACTTGGATGCAGTAGCTGAATACTGGAACTTGACAAGCGACCTATGCAGGGCAAGGCATTGGAACAGGTTACCAGTGCTTGGCAGGTGCCCTCTGCAGGACTTTGGCACAGGAACTGGATACCAGAGAAGGCAGGATGGTGATATAGGATAAAAGCTAGCAGTGACAGGCTGGTGAGGAGAGAATAGCCAGGAAACAAGCCAAGAGTCAGATACCTGAGAGCAGTCCGATAAATCAACAAATACAAGGAGAATCAATTAGTATAGTCAGGAGAAAAGGCCAAGTTTGATATCCTAGAATTTCAGTCCAATCTATCACCAAACCAAAGGGAAATCCAAGAGAGTAGTCAGGAGGCACATTTAGGAACCAGAGGAAAAAAGCAAACAGAAAATCAGGCCAGAGGTACTAACAAGCTGGTAGAACCACAATGTCAGGGCAGGGAGTGGTCTGTGAGGCTGCCTTTTATAGCAGTGCTAATAAGCCTGCAGCTGGTAAGCAGGTAGAGCTAAAGAACACAAACAGTGCAGGCAACATGTCTCCCAAATCATCAGCACAGCTAAAGCCCTCTGGTGGCACAGAGACAGGCCTAAAGGCTGTGAATTAGGTGTCCCAGGTTCAATCCCAGGGAGGGCTGTGACACTAATTTACATTTTTAGCCTTTACCACCTGAATGAACAAAATAATTTTCTGTCTATATGGCTTCACTTACCTGCCTAAGCATTCCAGACTATTTAAACCTGATATGATACAGCTGGTGCCAGTGTCCTGCCTTTTGTTCTAGTTGGGTTAGTATCTAGCTCCCTGTCAAATCCTTGTACCAATGTCTTCTTTGCATCCTGCAATAGCCTTGTCTACTTCACATCCTGCTTCAGAACTCTGTGCCCTGGCTCCAGTATCAGTCTGGACCTCATATATCTAAAGGCAAGGCAGTATCATTTGATAAACATATTATAAGGGCTAAATGTATTAAGCAGTGGATGCTTCTTTGCAGCTCTTAAGATGCAGACTCTCTCATGCGAGCCTGCTTACTGCAAGTAACAAAGCAGCGGCCATATGATCACTGCTTTGCAGACTCTCTTCCACCTCTGAGCATGGAACGGCAAATACAAGTACAATAGTACATGCGAGCAGCTGACATACAGTGTTCACTGCATGTTCACTGCTAAGATGGGTGGACAGGTTCCTAAGTTGGAAACATTATTCACCTGCACAATAGTACATGGTACCCTAAGTCTCAAACCACCTTACATAGGGCCAGATTACAAATGGAGCACTAAATATCGCTTTTGGGAAAAAGATATATGCGCTCCACTTAGTAATACCAACGCACGCTAATGTGCACTGGTATTACAAGTTGAGAGCAATGCGAATGCAAGCCCACATTCGCTTTGCTGGGAAGCATTGCGCTCACAAGAGCACGCTTCCTTAGGCTCCAATGGGATCCTCTTTCTGATGCCATCAGAGACGGCACAAAACCTAAGCACAGCGAGGAGGGTAAGTAGCATATACTGTATATATATATATATATATATATAATTATATATATATTTATGTCTTAATATGTGAATATACACATATTAATACATATATACTGTGTGTATATATATATATATATATATATATATATAACAAACATATAATATATATATATATATATATATTTATACAAGCATATACATATATTTACAGTGAACACACAGTTCCCATAGACCGCCGTTAGTGCTGTTTTTCTTCTAACACCCCACTCCTGCCAACTTTACCCCCAAAATACTGCCTAATGCAGTTATTTTATTAAAAAATAAAAATGCTACCATTTGTATTTTTTAATAAAATACACTATACTGTGTTTGAGTGCATTTAAAGCACATTTATAAAATTCACTAGAGATCTGATCTCTGGTTAATTTTATAAGCGCTAATTGCTACTGCGAGCACGCATTAAATGCGTCGCTTTTAAATGCTCCGCTTTTAATATTAAGCTCCACACACCTGAAATCACTCCAAACATGACATTAAGATAATAGATATCCTAAGTAATGCATTTCAAACAGAAGAGTTGATCACAATTTATCGCTTGATATTGGCATGGTAATGGTTGAAGATGAACCCTTTTCAATGTTGTCCCAATCACAATCAGCCATTTTCATTGTTTATTGACAGCACTTGTGTTTTGTACATGGGCAAAGCACACTGACATTACCTTTATCGTATTGGATGTTATTAGCAAGCAACATCACCAAACAGAAACAAACACTAGCTGCTCAATCAATTAAGATTCAAAAGTAAATAATACAAAATGTTACACTACAATACAAAATCAATAACCTAAAAAAACACCAATGACCACTATGTCAATAATAGCCCTGCTCAAATCCCTTTAAAACACATACACATATATCTCTACGGAGCACAGCTGTTTAATTGCAAGTTACCATACCTGTTAGCATCCCTACACACGAATAAATGGTTATAACATATAGGCATTTCAAACTCTGAAATAAACATTTTGTTTCTCTGTAGTCCTGACCATAGATTTTTTTATTTTCAAATCAAGAGATTAACCAAGTGCATAAGGATTTTGTGTTGTTTTCTTGAAGTAACGAATATGAGCATGAGAGGCATTAAGAGCAGAAGCATTTTGGGATTATCTTCACTGGAAAAACTCTGACAATAACGAAAAATGTCTGGAAATTGTTATTTATCATTTAATCATTATGCAAGATTGTGATTAGCCTCACAATGTTTTACATTTTAAATTATGTGGAAAAAAAAGAATAAGTTACTCATGCACAGAAAATCTGCAAGACAAACTAATGGCATAAGCATTTATGTCTGTAATCTGATAAACACACTTGAAGATGCTAAACAAAAGAGGGATTAAATATGTACAAAATTGTGTTCCTTTAAGAAACACTGACATAGATGAAAAACTATTGGTCAATTGAGTACTTTGGTTAGTAACCTTTAGAGGTTAAAGTAACTAACATTTTAAAGAAATCATTCACAAAGTATTATGGAAGGTGGAAAAAATCCATAACAATGCTAATATGCATATTGATTAGTATGTCACTAAATACAACTTGAAAATATCTCTATATAGGAATATGTTTAATTAATTAGTGAAAATGATTGCCTTGGCACTTTTTACTAAGACTAGATCATCAGTTATTACCTTGTCTTAGTAAATCTATATTATTAATGGTGAGGTTGAAAGGTAAATGTTAGAATAGTAAATTCTTTGAGTAAAATAACTTTCATTTATTCAGTGATTTAAAAAAGCATCTAGCCCAGGAAATCTACCCGATTTATAACTTTCAGGCTTCACTTATTTACAGCTCAATATGGCCTAGATTTGGAGTTTGGCGGTAAACGTGAAAACCAGCGTTAGAGGCTCCAAACGCTGGTTTTAGGCTACCGCCGGTATTTGGAGTCATTCAAAAAAGGGTCTAACGCTCACTTTTCAGCCGCAACTTTTCCATACCGCAGATCCCCTTACGTCAATTGCGTATCCTATCTTTTCAATGGGATCTTTCTAACTCCGGTATTTAGAGTCGTGGCTGAAGTGAGCGTTAGAAATCTAACGACAAAACTCCAGCCGCAGAAAAAGTCAGTAGTTAAGAGCTTTCTGGGCTAACGCCGGTTCATAAAGCTCTTAACTACTGTGCTCTAAAGTACACTAACACCCATAAACTACCTATGTACCCCTAAACCGAGCCCCCCCACATCGCCGCCACACTTCAGGATGCTGCCGCTCCGCTCCGGATGGATGACGATAGAAGATGCCGCTTGGATGAAGACTTCAATCGGATGGAAGACCTCTTCTGCCCCGCTTGGATGAAGACTTCTACCGGATGGAGGACCTCTTCTTGCTCCGCTTGGATGAAGAATTTGGCTCGGCTGGGTGAAGATGACTCAAGGTAGGGAGATCTTCAGGGGCTTAGTGTTAGGTTTATTTAAGGGGGGTTTGGGTTAGATTAGGGGTATGTGGGTGGTGGGTTGTAATGTGTGTGGTGGGGTATTGTATGGTTTTTTTTTACAGGCAAAAGAGCTGAACTTCTTGGGGCATGCCCCGCAATGGGCCCTGTTCAGGGCTGGTAAGGTAAAAGAGCTTTGAACTTTAGTAATTTAGAATAGGGTAGGGCATTTTTTTATTTTGGGGGGCTTTTTTATTTTATTAGGGGGCTTAGAGTAGGTGTAATTAGTTTTAAATTGTTGTAATATATTTCTAATGTTTGTAAATATTTTTTTATTTTTTGTAACAGTTCTTTTTTATTTTTGGTACTTTAGTTAGTTTATTTCATTGTATTTATTTGTAGGAATTGTATTTAATTTATTTATTGATAGTGTAGTGTTAGGTTTAATTGTAGATAATTATAGGTATTTTATTTAATTTATTTATTGATAGTGTAGTGTTAGGTTTAATTGTAACTTAGGTTAGGATTTATTTTACAGGTAAATTTGTAATTATTTTAACTATTTTAGCTATTAAATAGTTCTTAACTATTTAATAGCTATTGTACCTGGTTAAAATAAATACAAAGTTACCTGTAAAATAAATATTAATCCTAAAATAGCTATAATATCATTATAATTTATATTGTAGCTATATTAGGATTTATTTTACAGGTAAGTATTTAGCTTTAAATAGGAATAATTTATTTAATAAGAGTTAATTAATTTTGTTAGATTAAAATTATATTTAATTTAGGGGGGTGTTAGTGTTAGGGTTAGACTTAGCTTTAGGGGTTAATACATTTATTTAGAATAGCAGTGAGCTCCAGTCGGCAGATTAGGGGTTAATAATTGAAGTTAGGTGTCGGCGATGTTAGGGAGGGCAGGTTAGGGGTTAATACTATTTATTATAGGGTTAGTGAGGCGGATTAGGGGTTAATAACTTTATAATAATAGCGGTGCGGTCCGCTCGGCAGATTAGGGGTTAATAAGTGTAGGCAGGTGGAGGCGACGTTGAGGGGGGCAGATTAGGGGTTAATAAATATAATATAGGGGTCGGCCATGTTAGGGCAGCAGATTAGGGGTACATAGGGATAATGTAAGTAGCAGCGGTTTACGGAGCGGCAGATTAGGGGTTAATAATAATATTCAGGGGTCATCGATAGTGGGAGCGGCAGATTAGGGGTTAATAAGTGTAAGGTTAGGGGTGTTTAGACTCTGGGTACATGTTAGGGTGTTAGGTGCAGACGTAGGAAGTGTTTCCCCATAGACAACAATGGGGCTGCGTTAGGGTGAGCTACGGCTTTTTTTGCAGGTGTTAGGTTTTTTTTCAGCTCAAACAGCCCCATTGTTTCCTATGGGGGAATCGTGCACAAGCACGTTTTTGAGGCTGGCCGCGTCCGTAAGCAACTCTGGTATCGAGAGTTGCAGTTGCGTTAAATATGCTCTACGCTCCTTTTTTGGAGCCTAACGCAGCCATTCTGTGGACTCTCAATACCAGAGTTATTTTAAAGGTGCGGCCAGAAAAAAGCCAGAGTTAGCTACGCGGGTCGTTACTGACAAAACTCTAAATCTAGCCGTATGTTTTTAATTATAAATTAATGTAACATTTTATTACACTTTTCCAGCTTATGGAAGTTGACATAAACAGTAGTTTTATGTTCTATATAAGATGGATATTCTCTTTCTGCTGTGTTCTAATGGTAGGTGCCAACTCAGCTAGCTATTTAGATATTAAATGTAAATTTAGATATGTGAAACTATAAGTCTAGAACACTTTTGTTTATTGCATACCATGGAACATCAAAGCTCAACTCCCTTTCCATTGTATCAGTTGGCCAAACTATATATCTGTATTAAACATGGCTCATAGCATGCTTTGACTTTTGGCAAATTACAACGGTTTGAGAGTCACTGCAAAATTTGAACTAAACCCGTTCAGTATTTTTTTTTTTACTTAAATTTAAAAAAAATGACATTGTAATATACGTGTAAGCAAAAGTTGAACCAAAACCAGAACCAAAACAGCTATACAATTTTTCATGAAAATAAATTTTTCAGTGAAAATTTTTCAATCATTTTGAATATATAGATCATCAAATACAGTTTGAGTTCCAAGTCTTGGTGGGTTTGTAAGGGAAAACGGACCCCTAACCACCATTGCTGACCTGTAGGATCTATATCAGTGAGGGAGCCTTCTTCTTGTTAAAGAGAAAAGTATGTCACAATAATTCCTATACGTTTAGATAGTCTTGTTTTCAGCCAGTGGTTAACATTAAATTGATTGTAAAGTATAAGGAATTAAAGACCAGTATTAAAAAATACTCCTAAAAACAGGGGCATTTTAATTCATTAAACTTTACAAACACGCTTGGAGGAAGCCAGATTCATCATCTATATGCAACATACAGAAGGAGAAGCAGACGGAGGCTCGCTAGTCTGTTTACCGTAACAAAAAGGTATGTATTTTTTTAAAAACAACATGTTTGTAAAGTTTAATGAAATAAAGTTCCCCTGTTTTTTAGAGTATTCTTTAATACTGAGCTTTTAATTCCTTATACTTTACAATCACTTAAAGTGATTTTCATGAGTTTGTTTCATCATCAGGAAGGATACATTCTGCACACATATTTATATAGAACTATTCAATCATTCACTATCGACTAGATTACGAGTCTTGCGTTAGGCTTAAAAAGCAGCATTGGCCGGTCCCAACGCTGCTTTTTAACGCCCACTGGTATCACGAGTCTTGCAGGTACAGGTGTACCGCTCACTTTTTGTCCAGACTTGGAAATACTGCAAATCCACTTACGTAGTGTTAGATATTATTGTAACTTAGGTTAGGTTTTATTTTACATACATGTATTTATTTTAGCTAGGTAGTTTATTAAATAGTTAATAAGTATTTAGTAACTATTCTACCTAGTTAAAATAAATATAAACTTGCCTGTAAAATAAAAATAATCCCTAAACTAGATAAAATGTTATTATTTTTTATATTGTAGCTAGCTTAGGGTTTATTTTACAGCTAAGTATTTAGTTTTAAATAGGAATAATTTAGTTAATTATAGTAATTTTAGTTATATTTATTTAAATTATATTTAAGTTAGGGGGTGTTAGGGTTAGGGTTAGACTTAGGTTTAGGGGTTAATAAATTTAGAATAGTGGCAGCGACGTTGGGGGCGGCAGATTAGGGGTTAATAACTGTAGGTAGGTGGAAGCGATGTTAGGGACAGCAGATTAGGGGTTAATAATCTTTAACTAATGTTTGCGATGTGGGAGTTTAGGGGTTAATGTGTTTATTATAGTGGTGGCGACGTTGAGGGCGGCATATTAGGGGTTAAGAAGTGTAGGTAGGTTGCGGCGACATTGGGGAAGGCAGATTAGGGGTTAATAAATATAATGTAGGTGTCGGCGATGTTGGGGGCATCAGATTAGGGGTCCATAAGTATAATGTACGTGGTGGCGGTGTCCGGAGCGGCAGATTAGGGGTTAATAATATAATGTAAGTGTTGGCGATGTCGGGGCGGCAGATTAGGGGTTAATAAGTGTAAGATTAGGGGTGTTTAGACTCGGGGTTCATGTTAGGGTGTTAGGTGTAGACATAAAATGTATTTCCCCATAGGAATCAATGGGGCTGCGTTAAGGAGCTTTACGCTGCTTTTTGGCAGGTGTTAGGCTTTTTTTCAGCCTGCTCTCCCTGTCGATTCCGATGGGGAAATCGTGCATGAGCATGTTACACCAGCTCACCGCTAATGTAAGCAGCGCTGGTATTGGAGTGCGGTAAGGAGCAGAATTTTGCTCAACGCTCACTTCTTGTTTGGGTTGTAAAAACCCGTAATACCAGTGCTGTCTGTAAGTGAGCTGTGAGCATAAACTGCTCGTTAGCACCGCACAGCTCAAAACAAAAAACTCGTAATCTATCCGTATGTGTTTACATCTTCCTTAGTATTTACATATTAAATCAGCTTAATCAAAAGACTCTTTAATTCGTATAATTATTTTAAACTGCTCCATCCATTTGAGATCTACGCTTAGTTTTTCTTTTGTCATATTTTATTGCAGCACTAAGCATGTAAGTGTTATACATAAAGAGGACAGAAAACATTAAAAAACAAGTTGCATATTTGTGTATCTGGTGCAATACTGAGATCATATATCCCCCCTTTTCAACCTGTTTGAGCTTAGCCTGATTATTATAATAACAACCAGCCTGTTTGCTATGGTCTTTTAGCAATATGATAGTAGTATATATAGAACCTTGCTAACAACAACCTCTGAAATATATACACCACAATTTAATGCTTGTAACATATAGATATATGAATATTAAACAGAGAAGCTATTACTACTTTAATTTTACAGGCTATCTCAATGTGAAAGGATTGCATTTCATTATTTTAATCAATAATAACCTATTAAAAGTTATATTTTAAATGATTCTGTTTATATTATCTGCACAACAGTGATTTAGTTTGTGTGTAAACTTACTTTCAGCTGTATCTTTCAACTAAGTGCATCTTATTTTAAAAAAAATAAACCGTGCAGCCATGGGGGCAGAATGAGGAATCTGACAAGGATACATTGTTGAGGTATATTTTCTTTAAAATGTATTATTTGAAGCATGTTAAATTTGCATATATTTATATATATATATGAGATCATTGAATAATTTAGTATAGTGCTATACTGGTTGATGTATGGCTTCATGGTTTTCTAACACTTTAAAAAAAAAAAAAAAGATACACAATTTAGAGTTTTCCCCTCTAATTATTGAGTATTTTGTTGATATATAGAAGAACATTTTCACATAAACTATAAGACAAATACTATAAGCTTCTTGTGATACGATTATCAGCACAAATGGCAAACTAATATTCTCAAATTCCAAACAGGCATTAAAAACATGTATCACATTTCTTTATGGTTACCTATAATTTTTCCATGGAAAGATGAAACCCATTACAGAACAATTTAGGGTTATTACACAAGATGCCAATGATAAAGCATGATAAATCAATGTGACAAAAGAGCTTATCTTAAATTAAATATGAAGAGACAGCTGTGTCTGAGAATTTAAACATGAAAGACTAATGAGTTCAGTTTTATCCATTGACAAAGAATCTGCTAGGTTTAAATACAATCAAAAGTGGCAACGTACAGAATAAAGCTTTAAGAGGAATTTAGTTGTAATTAGTCATATAAAAGAATGATAAGTGAGTGTTACAGTGTGAAATTGAAGTGTGTGCTCTGCTTTGTTTCAATCAGGTTGGTTACAGAAAGTTTTCACAGAACTTTAAAATGTGTTAAAACTAAGCTGTATATACAATTGGAGAAAAGTTTCTGTATTGCAAAGGATAGTACTGAGAGTTTAGGTAGCTCTGTGGTAACCTAAGTTGGCACCTCTAATTTTTAAGGTCTAGAACAAACACTATATACCACAGCCATGAAGAAAACACTTGCCTTATTGAACTATCCGGTCAGTTTTGATATTTGTTTATCAGTGTTGCACTATTTTTTGTTTGCAATTTTATTCCACAGGTCAGTTTTGCAGGTACCGAGGTGAGGATACTTACTTCCTGGACGTCCACTGAATTTATTTTCTCTGGATTTTGAGGGTAGGATTTTGCCCCCTCTGAGGAAGAGCTTATGAAACTTTATTTGAACTCTGGACTGAGCTATTAGTGCCGGAACTTAGTTTCTTAGGGGTACCCGAATAGGTTGTTTCTATGTTTGTGCTTTTTTGTGTTTATTTTTATGTATAATTAAATATTTTTATGTGACACGGTATGAAGTTTAACCTTTTTTAAGGGCCACTCAAGATACATTCTTATATACTTTTTGTCTTCCCCTTTTGGCACAGAAGAGGTCTGGGTAGTTTACAACATTTTAGCCTCTTTTGGGTATTAGATACTTCTTGTTTTACTTGTTGAAGTCATTGGCAGGTAGTAACATACTAATATGTGTAAGCATAATCAGGTCTAACTGCTTGCATATAATCTGCTATTTGTTCCTATAGCAACACTTGTTTACATTATTAGTCAAATAATAAAAATTGTACTTGCATCCACTATCCTATCAGCATCAGACGTTGACAAAGCACATTTCAAATGTTGCATTTTCAGCTCAGCCTAACTTACTATGCCACTATTTGTAATGTTAACATTTAGTGATGCCAACAGGCTAGAGTCTTCTCCATAAACCTCATATGCAGCCTCACAGTACAACATGACTGTCCTGTGCCCCAAATCCTCCTCCTCTAAGGAAGACCATATGTACATCATGCGTGTGCAAGCACATGGCAGCATAGAAAAGCAACAATATGCTAAAGAACAACATTAGTACAATGATACCCCAGACATGATGCCCTACCCCACAGCTGTAAAATTCTGTTCCCAAGAGGTTCTTATGGAAGATGTCAGGAGGTTCTTTCTAGCAGGTCACCTCTCTGTTATTCAATAGTGATACTGCTAAGCAGTTTGTCCGTCAGCAAACATCCCTAAAATAGCAGATGTCGCAAAGGACATAAGCGAAGAGCCTGAAGACAGCACAAAACCAGTCATAAATGACTGCAATGGCTTGTAAAATGAATTTGTGTGTGGGGCATCTGTTCAGTCCCTGGAAGTACTGTGTCTTATTTTACCTTCACAAAGTTGGTATGTCTAAATAGAAACATTACAAGTACCAATTTTTAAAACCTTCTTTGCAATGAATACATTTTGATGGGGACATTTTTAATAAGTAGCAATGCAGCCTAATAAAGAATTACTGTATGTCACTTGTCAATAGGTCTGTAAATCAGAATTATTTATAAAGCATAGACATAAATTTAAAGAAAATAAAAGCTTATTGATCATTTATTAATCACACCTAATTGTACATCTCTCTCTGTAAAAATTCAATCTAGAAAAATATTGTTTTTCTGAATCTTTTTGGCTATTTACTTTGTTTAAAGTCACTATGTTAAAATGTGTGTGTGCATGTTTATATGCAGCCTTGGCATTACAGTTACAATATCATTTCTACCTTCTATATTTCTATTAACAAAATATACTGCTATGCTTTATTACCAGGGGCGTATTAAGGCATAGGCCAATGAGGCCGGTGCCTATCGAGGCAGATTTTTAAGGGGCAGCAGAATTTTGAGTCCCTAGGGCCACTCTACTGAACTCAGGGCCGGGTGGCTAAATCAACCAATTATAAATGACTTAAATGGCTGGCCCAGCTATTGCTATCCTATGGGATTGTATGTGGGTGCGCATGACGTGGTGACAGTGGAGGCGGAGCTCACTTGCGCAGCCTGGTCTGGACTGAGAGGGAATGCAGTATTCTTCCTGGCTCCACCGCTGGATTGAGACTCACAAGGACTACACAGTGCAGTGTGCACTACACCGTGACCACTGTGAAACAGCATATGCCTTTCTCCCTTCAATACATCTTCATTAGGCATTAAAATACTTAAACGGATTAGTCACTAAATACTTGTAAATTTACTGTTTGTCTATCTGTCATACATGCAAAGAATAAGTATTTATTGCTGAATCTATAGAACTATGTGACTTAAAACACAACTGAAAATATGTTGTATGCATTTAATACATTCAGAAACAATACAAGTATATACTTTATTATGATTGTATCATGTGACTTTAT
This sequence comes from Bombina bombina, assembly GCF_027579735.1. Lineage (NCBI taxonomy): Eukaryota > Metazoa > Chordata > Amphibia > Anura > Bombinatoridae > Bombina > Bombina bombina. The sequence goes on from NW_026511675.1 coordinate 26,591, forward strand.
CCCCTAGGATACAATTCCTAAACCTATCATAACTACTGTTGTACTTTTTAAGTACTTTTAACGGCCAGTTTGTATATTCATTACATATTTATCCAAGCAGATATTTTGTTTAAATAACTGTCAATCACCAAAGAAGATGTTTAAAGTTAAACAACTACCTACGGACAAACTATCATACAGTAAAGGATATTTTTTTCCGATATAAACACTTTAATCATCTGACTTGCAAAATAATGTCTTAATATATATATGTGTGTGTGTATGTGTGTGAGATCAGAGTGAATGCAAGCCCCGATGAACATCTACTTAAAAAGACATTTATTTTTTATTTTTTACACCCTGCCCCAAAAATATTATGTCTAAAAAAAGGCCTTAAACCTGGGGTGGGGTGGGGGGTGGGGGAGCAGAATTTTGAGTGCCTAGGGCAGCACAAAACCTAAATACGCCCCTGTTTATTACTAAATTATAAGTTGGTTATCCAATAGAAGTTATCATTTAAGATGCAATCAGAAAAATTAATTTGTCTCCACAGAATTGAGTCATTATGCTTGTCTCCCTTGCACATTTGCCCACTAAAATGTAGAGAGTGTTCAGTCATGAGACCCCATTTATCAAGATGTGATGGATTGAAATCATCCTGATCCGATCAAGATGGTTGACAGCCCCTGCTAGTGGCCAATTAGCTTCCAGTGAGCTGGGGGGTGACATTGCACAAACATGTTTCCATATAGAATTTCAAGTACCCCTCACTGATTATTTTATAGCTACATAGTAAAGCATTGCTTTATAACAAATGCACCATTACTCAGGTCTTTTTTAGGGATCTATTCTGGATGACTGAAGTCAGACACCAGATGATCATCCACCCTCAAAAGAATTTATAGGCAGTGGCCACTCTTGTACCAAACCTCATTTACATACATTTGTGCTGACTCTTCCATTAGTTCACTGTTAAATGTTAGAGCAAAACAAAGCTTTTACATATTTGGATATATTCCATTTTGTATCTGATTTAGATTTTTTTTTTTTTACTATGCTCGGAAAAACCTTTTAATTTTCATTATTTTTTTTTGCGCTGTATTTTATAAAATAACTGAATAAAATTATGTGATACTTAAAGGAATAGTCTAGTCAAAATTAAAGGGACAGTCTACAATAGAAGTTTTATTGTTTTAAAAGATACATAATCCCTTTATTACCCATTCCTCAGTTTTACATAACCAACACAGTTATATTAATATACTTTTTACCTCTGTGATTACCTTGTATCTAAGAACCTTCTGACAGTCCCCTGATCACATGACTGTGACTATTTATTATCTATTGACTTGCATTTAGCTTAACTTTCTATGCCTGAACACAGTGTTATCTATATGGCCCATGTGAACTATCAAGTCTTTTGTTGTGAAAAGCCATTTAAAAAGCATGTGGTTAGAGGCAGCCCCAAGGGCTTAGAAATTAGCATATGAGCCTAACTATGTTTAGTTTCAACTAAGAATACCAAGAGAAATAAAGCAAATTTGATGATAAAAGTAAATTGGAAAGTTTATTAAAATTACATATATCCTATCTGAATAATGAAAGTTCAATTTTGACTAGACTGTCCCTTTAAACTTTCATGATTCAGATAGAGCGTGCAATTTTAAGCAACTTTCTAATTTACTCCTATTATCAATTTTTCTTTGTTCTCTTGGTATCATTATTTTAATGTAAGCTTAGTAGCCAACCAATTTCTGGTTCAGCACCTGGGTTGTGCTTGCTGATTGGTGGCTACATTTAGACACCAATCACAAAGTGCTACCCAGGTGCTGAACCAAAAATGGTCCAGGTTCTATGTTTACAGTCTTGCTTTTTCAAATAAAGATACCAAGAGTACGAAGAAAAATTGATAATAGGAGTAAATTAGAAAGTTGCTTAAAATTGCATGATCTATCTGAATCATGAAAGTTTACTTTTGACTAGACTATTCCTTTAATACAATTCCACAAGCAAAAACCTACATTCTAGGAAATAAACTAGTTAACTCTATAATAATTATATAATTTAAAAGATCAAGAACATATTTTTTATCCAAAGCAATAACTTATGTTGGCCAAGACTTTGATAGTTAATATATCAAGATAACTGCATTGGTTGAATTTTCAAAAGAAATAAAGGTGTCAAAAAATAAAAAAATGTATATTCAAAAATTTCTGATGGCAGCTAATGCTACTCCTAATAATAAAATACAGAAAGTAAAACTGTAAATGTAAATAAGTAAAAACATTCACATGCATACTATAAAAGGTGCAATAAAACTGCCCAGAGGTAGCACACAAAAACAGATCATCTCTTAATATTTTGTCATGGGAACCATGTAAGAGCTTTTAGCAAACTAGTGCTTTATTACTTTCTTAGTACAATACTCTTACTAAAATGCTCAGTGCAAGGGCTAGTTAAGATCCTTGTTTGTGTGACCAATCTTCTAAATAAATCTCCTCAAGTACTATGTTTTTGTTTTTTTTTAATGTAAGGGAACATTAGAGAAACATTACAATTGCAGCCATTCAAAGTCAACTAGAATGGTGGTGGTCTGGAAGCAAAGTTCCAACAAATTCAATTTGAATGTCACTTTGGGCACTCAGGCTATAGGTTTGCCACCCTTGCCTTTTGCTAACTGACTTAACATGACAGCTAACACTGAGCCCAAACCAATATAATTTTAGCTAAAACTAAAGCCTCAAATTAAAAATTGCCTGGACCATAATGAAAAACATGTATTTCATCTATAGGAATGATGGTTTTTGGTCTGTAGGTATGATGGTTCATGAAACTGAGACAATATAAGAAACATACATTTAGAACAAGTTTTTGAAAATATAATTCTATTCAAATTTTTTCTACTATGTGTAGCCAATGGCTGCAGTTAAACATTATTTTTATTTTTATTTTTTCTTTACATGAAAAAGATTAAGTAAAAGTTGTTGGAATCGATGGAGAAACTAACAGGAAGTGCATGATTTGTACAGCTGGATCCCAGGAATTTAATGCTCAATGGTTAACAGGGACAACACACACAGAAAAAAGTTGGCTTTATTAAGCGCATCTATTTTTCAAAAATGAAAGCAGTTTACTATATTTTCAAACAATCTCTTTTAGATGTTACAAAAACATTTTTGAGCATCCCTTTCATTAAAAAAAATTGCTTTTGGAGCAAATGTAATCACATGATTTAAAAATGAACATAGTAAACTCTAAAAAGGCCTGATTCAATTTGAAATATATAAACTAATTAGTTAATATTTAGGCTTTGACCTAAATATAGCGCAAAATAATAAAATGAAAGATGCTACATGCTGTTTGGCATACATTTACAGTTAAATTCCATAATTATGTGACAAGGGGCTTGATGATCAAAAACTCTCTAGCATGGAAAGAAATAGGCAAAATCTTTGGGGGCTATTATTAGGCATTAAATTATAATGTAGGTGTCTCTCCTTTACATCTAGAGCCCTTCATAGCTGGATAAACAGCTCTCAAGCTAAACTTTGCCTTTCTAAAATTATTTGAGGTACCTCGCAGCACTGGCAATACTTCTTAGTTAATCTCACCAGAGCAGAGAGCTTTAGACCATCAGGTCCTGAATTCTGAGGAAGAAATATAGAAACTGGAATGTCATTGTTACAAAATATGCTATGAATACACTTCATATTAAACCAAGCTGTAGCATTTGATAAATACTGATACAACATAGTAATAAATAAACATTTCGGGGGCCATTTATTAATATGCAGGCGGACATGATCCAATATATCGGATCATGTCCGCCGCACATCGATAAATGCCGACAGCATACGCTGTGGGCATTTATCATTGCACCAGCCGTTCTTGTGAACGGCTGGAGCAATACCTCCCCCTGCAGGTGTAAATCAGCTAGCAGGGGGTGTCAATCAGCCCGATCGTATTTGATCTGGCGGATTGCTGTCCGTCACCTCAGAGGTGGCAGACGCGTTGAGGAGCAGCGGTCTTAGGACCACTGCTTCTTAACTTCCGCTTCAGCCAGAACTGAAGCAGAGTGGGTCAGAGGCAGCATCCACTGCTTCTTAAATAGACCCCTTCATCTCCTTAATGAACAAGCCATCCTCATAGCTAATTCCATACCTGGTGTTGGGTTGATACAATAGAATCAATAGAAAAATGCATAATATTATGTTATTTTAAGCCATAAGTGACTGATTATTTCACCTATCAATATAAAGTATATTCTCCTGCCTGGTATAATTATATTGTGTATATCTATGTTACATATGTATGTTACATATGTATGTTTGTTATAGTCTTCTAAAAAAGCCAAACTGACATGTGCAATCAACAATTACTGTAATTTTGGGCCAAAAATATTACAAATGCCCAAACATTTCTTTTAGCCCCTTTCAGTGGGTGTCGCAGGCTAAAAAAAATGATAAATTGGGAGCTTCTAAGTAAGGTTTTAAAAGGTTTAATAATGGATTTTTATATCCATATCTGTGCATATAATTCTTTATAGCAGTTTCAATTACATACAGTTAAATGAAAATTGGTGTATACTGCCATTTTAACTTGTATCTAAGCTTCTGCAGACTGCCCCTTATTTCTGTTATTTTGAAAGACTTTAATTTTAGCCAATCAGTACTCTCATAAATAACTCCACTAGAGTGATCCCAATGTTAGCTATATGGCAAACATGAACTAGCACTGTCTAGCTGTGAAAACCTCTCAAAATCCACTGAGATATGAGCTAGCCTTCAATGACTTAGAAATGAACATATGAGCCTACCTAGGTTTAGCTTTCAACACAGAATACCAAGCGAACAAATTCATGGGGGTATTTATAGGAACACCGGCTTAGAACATGTCTATGAGTAAGCACCTGTAGTGTGCGCAAAACATGTCAGGCATATCCTGTTTGTCTACCTTTGTCCTGTATGTGCCTTATCTTTTTTAAGGACTTAAAGCCCTTTTTAATTTGCCAAACAAGTTTGGAATAAATTTTTTTTTTTTTTTACCTCAATTGGGAGTACCTGCTACTTCTTCTTTTAATAATAAATGAGGGGCAAATAAATTTGCTCCAGTGTCACACCACATCAGGGTAGAACTGGTGAGTGAATGACAAGCAGGCATACATATATATGCTCCTATTACTAGCCACATCCTCATCTGGAGCAGAATGGTATATTCCGAAAGTGCAACTTTTTTATGGGGTTGATAACAATCCTGTATAAATGTTTATCTAATGATTTTTCTACAAAACTCATCATTAACGTCTACAAGGATTTTTTGTAGCTAAATCATTAGATAAACTTTTCTACAGGATTGTAATCAACCCCGTAAGTGTTTAACTCTTTTGAAGGAGTTTAACAAATGGTAACATAAGGGAATATATTCAAAATATATTAAATGTTCTTACAGAATGCGGCATTTTATTTTTTAAGTGTGCAGTTAACATTTTAGACAAATTTAGTGGTTAATTAGTAATTTTACATAAATTTGCACTAGCTTTAGGTTGCTGGGTAATTAAGCTTGTTAAAGTTAAGAAAAGATGTTGATTAGTTCATATCCCGTGTGTGTGGAATATATAGATGGAATGTAATAGATATGCAGCAAAGCATTTATTTCTAAACAGATAGTAAGAATGACTTCAGGAAGGAGTCTGGAGGATTGTATTTCACAAACTGCTAAGTTAGGAACTCCAAACACATAACGTGGCCTTTGACAGCCGTCCTGGTTTCAGACAGTGATTTCATACAAAATTCCTGATGCCAATTTTAACCTCTTGTTTCATTTCCAGAAATACCTGAACATAAACTGCAGACATTTTCTGCTTCATACTCAGCTCTAGAAAGTTCCCGTATATGAACAATGTATCTATATTTGAACATGGGGTAATAGCTTAATGAAAACAAATTGTTACATTCAAATTTCAGTTATATTTATCTCCTGTCAAACATGCTGAGAAATTCTACATCAGGGAAATATGAGGAAGCATGGGATGAGTATGACAATAAAACAGATTGTGACTTCATGCCTGTTAAAATGAAATTTACTTTCTATTTTATATGTTTTGCATTTGTGTCAAACCTTCTTTATATAATACCTAAAAGTAAATCATAATTTTGCTATATTTAATCTCTTGAGTGCAGATTGTGGGACGTTTTTATGCCCAAGTAAGCCAGATATATTTTCAGCACTTTGCTATGAATCTGTGGATCACAGCTCCTGTGTTTGTACATATGGAAAACCATACATCATGTTTTTCAGGAGGAGTTCAGGTTACAAAAGTTTTTTTTATGTTTGACTCAAAAAATGATGTAATACAATAGATTACAAGTCAATCACCAATAAAATTAAGTTTAACCAAAGCAACATTTTTAACAAAAGGATTTTGAAACCACCTGATACTTTTAATGAGCATGCTCATTATTAGACCTGTGCGCGGCAGAAAAATTTGTTTCGGTTCGTTTCGGACCAATTGGGATTTTATCGAATTTAGTTTTTGGATCGATTAGAATTCGGATAAATTTGAATGTATTCGTTTCAGATTAATTTGGATTCAAATAAATTTGAATGTATTCGGTTTGGATTCGATTCCTAGATTCAGAAGTTCGGTATGTGTTAAGTGGGATGTGCTGTGTATTAGACTAGTATTATGTACTGTATATTAGGTGTAACCCATCTGAATCAACATAAGTACCATCTTCACAGGTACCAACTACACAATATGCACAGAGCTAGAAGAGGTATATAACCTAATATACAGTACATAATACTAGTGTAATACACAGCACATCCCACCTAAGTACCAACCTCACAGGTACCAGCTACATAATGTGCCCTGCACAGAGCTAGCAGAGTGATATAACCTAATATACTGTACAATACAAGTGTAATTGTGATTAGTCCATGGCCATTCGAATGTAACAAATAAATCCAAACTAATTTGGATTTATTCATTACAAATGCATTCAGATTAGTTCATTTTCGTTGCTAAGGTAATTCGGAAATTCTAATTGATCCGAAGCTCCGAATTTGACAAATTCATCCGAATTTCGATACGGAACAAAACGAAATGCACATGTCTACTAATTTTGCTATTGTTGTCAAAGTGAAGGTCAATTTTCATGTGAAAGTGCCTGTTTTTTTTTAAAAAAACTATTAAAAACATCGGCAATTTCAATCATGAAAATAGACATAGCACCGTATTTTAAAAATACTTACCTTGTTCTTCTGAAATGCCGGATCACCATTCTGAAACAATGCCCCACCTGCTTCTTTCTGGTTTACTTACCCAGCAATGATGAAACCGGCTTCCTCCAATCATGGGGTTGCCTCAGGCAATGATTACCCCGGGGGGAAGCCGTGATTGGAGGATGCCGGAATCGTCATTTCTTACATATGAAGAGGCTTGTGACAGGCTGGTCAAGCACTGGAGTGGCTTCAAGAAGAAAAGGTAAGTATTTTAAAAAACGTCTGAAATGTCTATTTTCATGAATGAAAGTGCCCTTGTTTTTAATAGTTTTTTTAAAAGCCTGGCACTTTCACATGAAAATTTACCTTCACTTTAATTGCTGCTCTTGGGCACAATCTGAAATACTGCTTTCACATTTAGGGCTAGAGTGGTGCGGCTCTTTGCATGTGTCGGAAGTAGCACATTTATTACAAGTGGAAAGTAAGCCATTCGATTAAACGCTATTGAATTTAACATGTGTTAGGATAGCGCAACTTCAGAGCTCTGGTTATCTGTTACGTGAGTCAAAAAAGTTGCACAAATCACATCAAAAATACATTTAACTGTACAGTTACACTCATAATAACACTGTCTGATAACATCTATTAAAAAATATTGCATTTAAAAGTTATAAGGCTCAAAGATATGAGATATGCTTTTTTGAAAAAACATAAGGCAGACAAATGGCTTTAACATTGAGATACATACGTATAAATGTTTAAATATGTATGTATATATATAGTCACACACACATATATATGTGTGTGTGTGTGTGTTTATATGTGTGTACATATGTATTTATGTATTTATACGTGTATATATGTATTTACAGACTTTTATACACATATAAACACATAAATACATATGTAGACATATATATATATATATATATATATATATATATATATATATATATATATATATATATATATATAAAAGTGCATTAGAGCCCTTTGCAGTCAAGTAGCTGAAAACATGAAAAATCATAGTTATGCGATATTCATATTTAATAAAGTGTTATACTGTGTATTGACTCTAGATATTTCACATTCCAATGTTCTTCACATAGCAGAATATGTTCTAAGTATTTTTAAATAGATATTCCTATATATAAGTATATATCTATACCTATATATAATCATGTATATACTGTATATATATATATATATATATATATATATATTCTACCTGATACGTGCAGAAAGCTACTTCTAGCAAATTTATCCATGTATTATATGAGGGAAAGCACGCACCTGTGCAACCTGACATGTATATTGCAGTGTGCCAATACCAGATGCACAATATATCTTAACAATGGACTTGTTATACTAGAGCAAAAATGGAAGCGATATGGATTGCACTCCAGTATCTGGCCAGAAAAGTCTATGTATATATGTATGTATGTATATATATATATATATATATATATATATATATATATATATACAGTATATTGCAAAGAAGGGCACTCTCAGGAACGTTTCGGCTCCTCACTGAGCCTTCTTCAAGACAAATTTTATCTATAAAAGAAAAACATGAACAAGAAACTTGCATAGTAAATAACAAGTGACAACATACAACAGAAACACCCCACACTACATATACTCTTTATACAATTAAAAACAATCAGATAAGCTGAAACTCTGTGAGGCCTAACAATAACAACCAGTCAAATACTCAGTGCCATAGGGTCATAACTTCAAAAGTATTAAACCGCAATTAGATATGCCAATATATGTCTAGAGCTGATTGTGGCATATGAGCATAATGTCGCAACAGGACCAAAAACATATTCAAATCTACCAGGCACAACAACCACAAAGGCTGGATTGCTGGGCCACCGACTAATTAATATATATATATGTTTATAGTTGTAAAACATATAATCAAACAGCTCTAAACAATAGGATGTTTAAACTACAAATCGGTAAGATGTAATAAATATTATTGTACAAAATTTAAGAGCTGTTTAAGCATATTATTTTTTATAAAGTTTCCAAGATTAGGTGCTACTTTCTCTATAACCATTTTGGCAAATAACCACAGGTCTTATTTAAAAATGAAAGATAAATCAATTAAATTGGTTTTATTTCACAATTTGAATATCCACCTTGAGTATTGGACATGGTTTTCTCTTTTGATTATGGGGTTAATCATCTATAGCATAGGTTGTGCACGATTTCATTTACCAATAAGCAGTGGCTTGAGAGGTTGTTTTTAATGTTAATCCCATTTTTAAACCTTTTAATGAAACGTTATGTTTTAAACACAGTAACAAGACACATGATGCTGAGTAAGCTTTATTAAATGTCAAGATACATTTATTACTAAGAGTGCTGCCGAGTGCATTCTATTTAGGGGCTCAATAGACCTCTAATTCAGTAGATCGTATCAGGATGATTGACAGGTTAAGGAGCTTCTTAACTTCCGTTGCAGGCGAACCTCAAACAATCAGACTCCGAAGCTGCATCCGCTGCTTCATAAATGGAACCCATTCACTAGATTACGGTATAAAGTCCTTATTACTTATTTAGTAGTGCAATTGGGAACCTGTATGTTAAAAACATAATTTATGTAAGAACTTACCTGATAAATTCATTTCTTTCATATTAGCAAGAGTCCATGAGCTAGTGACATATGGGATATACATTCCTACCAGGAGGGGCAAAGTTTCCCAAACCTCAAAATGCCTATAAATACACCCTCACCACACCCACAAATCAGTTTAACAAATAGCCAAGAAGTGGGGTGATAAGAAAAAAAGTGCGAAGCATAATATAAGGAATTGGAATAATTGTGCTTTATACAAAAAAATCATAACCACCACAAAAAAGGGTGGGCCTCATGGACTCTTGCTAATATGAAAGAAATGCATTTATCAGGTAAGTTCTTACATAAATTATGTTTTCTTTCATGTAATTAGCAAGAGTCCATGAGCTAGTGATGTATGGGATAATGACTACCCAAGATGTGGATCTTCCACGCAAGAGTCACTAGAGAGGGAGGGATAAAATAAAGACAGCCAATTCCGCTGAAAAAAATCCACACCCAAAACTGAAAATATAAGCAGAAGATTCAAACTGAAACAGCTGCCTGAAGTACTTTTCTACCAAAGACAGCTTCAGAAGAAGAAAACACATCAAAATGGTAGAATTTAGTAAAAGTATGCAAAGAAGACCAAGTTGCTGCTTTGCAAATCTGATCAACCGAAGCATCATTCCTAAACGCCCAGGAAGTAGAAACTGACCTAGTAGAATGAGCTGTAATCCTTTGAGGCGGAGTTTTACCCGACTCAACATAAGCATGATGAATTAAAGATTTCAACCAAGATGCCAAAGAAATGGCAGAGGCCTTCTGACCTTTCCTAGAACCGGAAAAGATAACAAATAGACTAGAAGTCTTTCGGAAATTCTTAGTAGCTTCAACATAATATTTCAAAGCTCTAACTACATCCAAAGAATGCAATGATTTCTCCTTAGAATTCTTAGGATTAGGACATAATGAAGGAACCACAATTTCTCTACTAATGTTGTTAGAATTCACAACCTTAGGTAAAAATTTAAAAGAAGTTCGCAACACCGCCTTATCCTGGTGAAAAATCAGAAAAGGAGACTCACAAGAAAGAGCAGATAATTCAGAAACTCTTCTGGCAGAAGAGATGGCCAAAAGGAACAAAACTTTCCAAGAAAGTAATTTAATGTCCAATGAATGCATAGGTTCAAACGGAGGAGCTTGAAGAGCCCCCAGAACCAAATTCAAACTCCAAGGAGGAGAAATTGACTTAATGACAGGTTTTATACGAACCAAAGCTTGTACAAAACAATGAATATCAGGAAGATTAGCAATCTTTCTGTGAAAAAGAACAGAAAGAGCAGAGATTTGTCCTTTCAAGGAACTTGCAGACAAACCTTTATCCAAACCATCCTGAAGAAACTGTAAAATTCTCGGAATTCTAAAAGAATGCCAGGAAAAATGATGAGAAAGACACCAAGAAATATAAGTCTTCCAGCCTCTATAATATATCTCCCTAGATACAGATTTATGAGCCTGTAACATAGTATTAATCACAGAGTCAGAGAAACCTCTTTGACTAAGAATCAAGCGTTCATTCTCCATACCTTTAAATTTAAGGATTTGAGATCCTGATGGAAAAAAGGACCTTGCGACAGAAGGTCTGGTCTTAACGGAAGAGTCCACGGTTGGCAAGAGGCCATCCGGACAAGATCTGCATACCAAAACCTGTGAGGCCATGCTGGAGCTACCAGCAGAACAAACGAGCATTCCTTCAGAATCTTGGAGATTACTCTTGGAAGAAGAACTAGAGGCGGAAAGATATAGGCAGGATGATACTTCCAAGGAAGTGACAATGCATCCACTGCTTCCGCTTGAGGATCCCTGGATCTGGACAGATATCTGGGAAGTTTCTTGTTTAGATGAGAGGCCATCAGATCTATTTCTGGAAGTCCCCACATTTGAACAATCTGAAGAAATACCTCTGGGTGAAGAGACCATTCGCCCGGATGTAACGTTTGGCGACTGAGATAATCCGCTTCCCAATTGTCTATACCTGGGATATGAACCGCAGAAACTAGACAGGAGCTGGATTCCGCCCATACCAGAATTCGAGATACTTCTTTCATATCCAGAGGACTGTGAGTCCCTCCTTGATGATTGATGTATGCCACAGTTGTGACATTGTCTGTCTGAAAACAAATGAATGATTCTCTCTTTAGAAGAGGCCAAGACTGAAGAGCTCTGAAAATTGCACGTTCCAAAATATTGATCGGTAATCTCACCTCCTGAGATTCCCAAACCCCTTGTGCTGTCAGAGACCCCCACACAGCTCCCCAACCTGTAAGACTTGCATCTGTTGAAATTACAGTCCAGGTCGGAAGAACAAAAGAAGCCCCCTGAACTAAACGATGGTGATCTGTCCACCACGTCAGAGAGTGTCATACAATCGGTTTTAAAGATATTAATTGAGATATCTTTGTGTAATCCCTGCACCACTGGTTCAGCATACAGAGCTGAAGAGGTCGCATGTGAAAACGAGCAAAGGGGATCGCGTCCGATGCAGCAGTCATAAGACCTAGAATTTCCATGCATAAGGCTACCGAAGGGAATGATTGTGACTGAAGGTTTCGACAAGCTGATATCAATTTTAGACGTCTCTTGTCTGTCAAAGATAGAGTTATGGACACTGAATCTATCTGGAAACCTAAAAAGGTTACCCTTGTCTGAGGAATCAATGAACTTTTTGGTAAATTGATCCTCCAACCATGATCTTGAAGAAACAACAAAAGTCGATTCGTATGAGATTCTGCTAAATGAGAAGACTGAGCAAGTACCAAGATATCGTCCAAATAAGGAAATACCACAATACCCTGTTCTCTGATTACAGACAGAAGGGCACCGAGAACCTTTGTAAAAATTCTTGGAGCTGTTGCTAGGCCAAACGGCAGAGCCATAAACTGGTAATGCTTGTCTAGGAAAGAGAATCTCAGAAACTGATAGTGATCTGGATGAATCGGAATATGCAGATATGCATCCTGTAAATCTATTGTAGACATATAATGCCTTTGCTGAACAAAAGGCAGGATAGTCCTTACAGTTACCATTTTGAATGTTGGTATCCTTACATAACGATTCAATATTTTTAGATCCAGAACTGGTCTGAAGGAATTCTCCTTCTTTGGTACAATGAAGAGATTTGAATAAAACCCCAGCCCCTGTTCCAGAACTGGAACTGGCATAATTACTCCAGCCAACTCTAGATCTGAAACACATATCAGAAATGCTTGAGTCTTCGCTGGGTTTACTGGGACACGGGAAAGAAAAAATCTCTTTGCAGGAGGCCTTATCTTGAAGCCAATTCTGTACCCTTCTGAAACAATGTTCTGAATCCAAAGATTGTGAACGGAATTGATCCAAATTTCTTTGAAAAAACGTAATCTGCCCCCTACCAGCTGAGCTGGAATGAGGGCCGCACCTTCATGTGGACTTAGGAGCTGACTTTGATTTTCTAAAAGGCTTGGATTTATTCCAGACTGGAGATGGTTTCCAAACTGATACCGCTCCTGAGGATGAAGGATCAGGCTTTTGTTCCTTGTTGTGATGAAAGGAACGAAAATGATTATTAGACCTAAATTTACCTTTAGATTTTTTATCCTGTGGTAAAAAAAGTTCCTTTCCCTCCAGTAACAGTTGAGATAATAGAATCCAACTGGAACCAAATAATGTATTACCCTGGAAAGAAAGGGAAAGCAGAGTAGACTTAGAAGACATATCAGCATTCCAAGTTTTAAGCCATAAAGCTCTTCTAGCTAAAATAGCTAGAGACATATACCTGACATCAACTCTAATGATATCAAAGATGGCATCACAAATAAAATTATTAGCATGTTGAAGAAGAATAATAATGCTATGAGAATTATGATCTGTTACTTGTTGCGCTAAAGCTTCTAACCAAAAAGTTGAAGCTGCAGCAACATCCGCTAAAGATATAGCAGGTCTAAGAAGATTACCTGAACACAAGTAAGCTTTTATTAGAAAGGATTCAATTTTCCTATCTAAAGGATCCTTAAAGGAAGTACCATCTGCCGTAGGAATAGTAGTACGCTTAGCAAGAGTAGAGACAGCCCCATCAACCTTAGGGATTTTGTCCCAAAACTCTAATCTGTCAGATGGCACAGGATATAATTGCTTAAAACGTTTAGAAGGAGTAAATGAATTACCCAAATTATTCCATTCCCTGGAAATTACTTCAGAAATAGCACCAGGGACAGGAAAAACTTCTGGAATAACTACAGGAGATTTAAAAACCTTATCTAAACGTTTAGATTTAGTATCAAGAGGACCAGAATCCTCAATTTCTAATGCAATTAGGACTTCTTTAAGTAAAGAACGAATAAATTCCATTTTAAATAAATATGAAGATTTATCAGCATCAACCTCTGAGACAGAATCCTCTGAACCAGAAGAACCATTATCAGAATCAGAATGATGATGTTCATTTAAAAATTCATCTAAAAAATGAGAAGTTTTAAAAGACTTTTTACGTTTACTAGAAGGAGGAATAACAGACATAGCCTTCTTAATGGATTTAGAAACAAAATCTCTTATGTTATCAGGAACACTCTGAGTATTAGATGTTGACGGAACAGCAACAGGTAATGTAACAGTACTAAAGGAAATATTATCTGCATTAACAAGTTTGTCATGACAATCAGTACAAACAACAGCTGGAGGAACAGATACCATAAGTTTACAGCAGATACACTTAGCTTTGGTAGCTCCAGCACCAGGCAGCGATTTTCCAGAAGTATCTTCTGACTCAGTTTCAACGTGGGACATCTTGCAATATGTAATAGAAAAAACAACATATAAAGCAACATATAAAGCAAAATTGATCAAATTCCTTAAATGACAGTTTCAGGAATGGGAAAAAATGCCAGTGAACAAGCCTCTAGCAACCAGAAGCAATAAATAATGAGACTTAAATAATGTGGAGACAATAGTGACGCCCATCCGGAACGCCGACACTTTTGGCGCAAAAAACGTCAAAAATGACGCAACTTCCGGCGACACGTATGACGTCGGAAACAGAAAAAAAATTTGCGCCAAAAAAATCAGCGCAAAGAATGACGCAATAAAATGAAGCATTTTCAGCCCCCGCGAGCCTAACAGCCCACAGGGAAAAAGTCAAATTTTAAGGTAAGAAAAAATTGATTTATTCATATGCATTATCCCAAATATGAAACTGACTGTCTGCAATAAGGAATATTGAACATCCTGAGTCAAGGCAAATAAATGTTTAAACACATATATTTAGAACTTTATATAAAAGTGCCCAACCATAGCATAGAGTGTCACAGAAAATAAGACTTACTTACCCCAGGACACTCATCTACATGTTTGTAGAAAGCCAAACCAGTACTGAAACGAAAATCAGTAGAGGTAATGGTATATATATGAGTATATCGTCGATCTGAAAAGGGAGGTAAGAGATGAATCTCTACGACCGATAACAGAGAACCTATGAAATAGACCCCGTAGAAGGAGATCATTGAATTCAAACAGGCAATACTCTCCTCACATCCCTCTGACATTCACTGCACGCTGAGAGGAAAACCGGGCTCCAGCCTGCTGCGGAGCGCATATCAACGTAGAATCTAGCACAAACTTACTTCACCACCTCCATAGGAGGCAAAGTTTGTAAAACTGATTTGTGGGTGTGGTGAGGGGTGTATTTATAGGCATTTTGAGGTTTGGGAAACTTCCCCCTCCTGGTAGGAATGTATATCCCATACGTCACTAGCTCATGGACTCTTGCTAATTACATTAAAGAAAGTTTATTTAATCAAACGTTAAAAGAACATGAAAACCCCACACTTTTCTTTCATGATTCAGATAAGGAATAATATTTAAAAAAAAGATTTCTATTTACTTCTATTATCAAATTTGCTTCATTCTCTTGTTATTCTTTGTTGAAGAGATATCTAGATAGGTAGCGTGCACCTATCTGGAGCTCTGCCATCTAGTGCTCTTGCTAATATATAACTTTGCAAAACTGCTGCCATATAGTGCTGCACACTCTTGAACTTACCTTCCTGCTTTTCAACAAAGGATAACAAGAAAACAAAGAACATTAGATAACAGACTTAAAAGGGAAAGTTGATTAAAATTGTTTGCTCTAGCTGAATCATGAAAGAAAATTTGGGTTCAGTGTCCCTTTAAGTTAAAAAGAGTTAGCTCCTTTGAACATTTTTATCCCATATTATATTGTTTTTTTATTATGGATACCTTTTTTTGGTTTACTATTACTTACATTATTTAACTTAATTTGATCACCTTTGACAATATTATCAGAAAATGATTCCAAAGAAAAGTGACTGGAAGCAATAACTTTCAAGTATTAGCCACAAGGGCTTAAATGTTAAACTAAAACAATCTTTATTAGAACGACATATCAAAAACTAACAAAAACTAAATGGGTTCTCTGTTTCAATATTAAGTGCATGGTT
This sequence comes from Bombina bombina, assembly GCF_027579735.1. Taxonomy (NCBI): domain Eukaryota; kingdom Metazoa; phylum Chordata; class Amphibia; order Anura; family Bombinatoridae; genus Bombina; species Bombina bombina. The sequence goes on from NW_026511675.1 coordinate 42,857, forward strand.
AGTTTGTGATTAGCTTTTCTCAAGAGACTTATAATAATTATGGTTTTTGTTTGCAACAAATTATAAGTATCTATTTCACATACAATCCTTTGTATGAGTTATCTGTTTAAACATTTACATTTGTACTACAATCATTTATATTATCTTGTATACCAGTTAGATGATTAGCCCATTTTCCAGTTGGGATATTGCAAATGATTAATTTATTGTTCATGCTAATCATAGTTTTCAACCAGCAAGGATAAGTATTAGTTTATGATTAGATTGCAGCAACATGTTGATATCTTAAATTGATTTTTTCAGCCTCTTGGTGTTGATAATATTTTGGCTTTTATAACCAAAGGCCAATTTGTTTAACATATATTTCCATTTTTTTGGCAACATAGTATTGTGCCACAGTATTTTCTGTTTCATTTAAACTAAATATTCCATTCTGAGACTAATTTTACATCATGATGTTTTAATACTAAAATCATTTATTTTGTGTGCACCTACCTTATTCCACACATGTTGATTCATAGGATTAATTAAGTACAAACTCATACAAATGCTATGTTTTTAACTCATTCCCATTGTTTTTATCTGTAATTCTAATAATACATTTTGATTTTAATATTTAACATTCAACATAGTTCTTTCATGCACCCCTGTGCTTAATAGCTTTATTTGGGGTTCTATTGGGTACTTTGAGCATGCATTGTGCCTCAATTTAATGACTACATTCTGGAATTCTAATCTGTAGTGGTTCAGTGGATTCTTAGGAGTATTGTGGGGACCTGTGCTGTATGTCCTTTCTTTATAAGACTTCCTTTGGCTCTAGTTGGGTTTCCTGTTTTTTAAGTGTAGACATGCAACGACGATATATTCATATTCTGTCAATTCATTGCAGATTCTATTAAGGCCAATGGGTTGTCATGGGAGAACATGATTTCTCCATGCACCCCTTTGTTTGTTGCATTCTCTAGCAGTCTGGCTAGCAGTGATCTAGGGGGTGGGTACATGATCCCCCTCATATGCCTTCTTTTTTTTTAGATTCATAGGGGTGGATTTACCAAGAAGCGAATGCTGCAGTCAACCCCTGAAGTATCCTGCTTGCCCTAAACTTAAGTTAAAAAGCAGTGGTCATAAGAGGTGGCAGACCGCAATAATCCTGATCCGATACGATCGGGATGATTGACACCCCCTGCTAGCAACCGATTGGCTGTGAATGTGCAGGGGGCGGTATTGCACAATCATTTCACCAGAAATGCTTGTGCAAAGTTAAATGCCGACAGCGTATGCTGTCGGTATTTAACGATGCAGGGCAGACATGATTGGCTATAGCGAATCATGTCCATCCGGGGTATGATAAATCTACTCCATAGGGTCAAAATAGATCCCTTATATACTTTTATATTTTAAGCTGCTGTGTAGTGAGTTTAGTTCGATCTGCTTGAACAGACTGTTACTAGTAAAACAAATAGGACTAACAATATTCTTGTAAAATTGCACTTGTGTTCTACTTGGAACTTGAGATTGGATTATTTTTTTAGTAAAGGAAAGGAGTTTGTGTGTAATTGAAACAATAATAAGCTATCTCCTCTGCACAGATGAAGAGTATAATTCCTTGTTATACAACCCTTGTATTAGCTATGTAATTGATTGAATTGTAGCTGGTACTCTGGGGGTTAACAAAATGCATGCACTGTTGGTCCTAAAACAAGTACAGCAACACATATGGAACCATACTTTTTTTAACTAAGGTGAGGGAATTCTCTTCAATTTCTATGTCACTCCAGGAAGTCACTATAATTGTAGAGCAAGATTAAAACTGGTAGTAAACTAAATGTTCTGTATAAAACATAAAACATGGACATATTTAAACACTTGAGGTATAAGTATTCAGAGTTGTCCAAAGTGTATACTGAAAAGCTGGAAACAGACCCAATTTTGGGAAAACATTTAAAAAAATTGATATATTCTGTCCCTGTAGAACATAAAACGTGGTTATTAACTTTATCATAGCTTTATGAAAGAAAATGAAGAGCGAAGACAAGCATCTAGGAGCCACTTTTGCTCACCATATTTTTTTATTTTTTAAAATTGTCTGCATATTATTTTAATATTTATTGTGGCCACATAAAAATTATTAAAAACTAGAGTGGAGGACAGTTAAATGTGTTTCCGAAGAGAAATATAGCACTAGTACAGATATTTTGTGAAGTAAAATAATATGTTAGTTTTAGTTCTTTTTTTTTCTTAGCATGTTTCCTAGGATAAAATTCTTGCCACATAAGTAAACAAGTGATCCCTCTTCACTTTTAATTTCTCTGTGGAGGCTCTGAAATTGTTACATAACTGCATTGGGTATAACGATGTCACACCCATAAAGGAAGTGCTCTGTGGCACAAAGCCCATAGGATCCCTCATTTCAAGGTGTTGATTCTGCCAATAAGATGGGTGGAAACTAATATGTTGTTTGACAGAGGAGAAGGGGAGTGTAATGGAATCTTACCTCCCTCCCAATTTAACATAGGGACAAACCAACCCTTAATTTTGAAGATAAAAAGACCATCTTCTTCCTCTATGATACAGGTGATCATCTTAAGAGACATTACTCACTTGACCTACGGGCCACTAAGGGGATTTTCTATCAGTGGTAGGAGGATATTATGGAGCCCTTATATAATCTTTGATTTACTCATTAATGAATACGACCCTTCATTTAAGAGAGGATTTCTTTGCATTGAACTGGTGGTTACACACATCTTTTCAGATGGTCAACATGGAAATAAATAATTCTTTAAAGCAAGTCATAGCTTTACTTCCTATTTTCTTCTGCATAATTATGTATGCAAATGCATTCTTATTAGCACTGCAGGTGCTGTGACAGGGGTAGGGATAAGCTACCAAGGGGCAGGGTTGCTTGTGTCATGGGTAGGGCTGGGATGTTCCCTGGGCAGGTACAGCTAAAATTGTGGGTAACCTGGGCAAAGGGTTAGTGGGAAAATAAGGGCTAAGCACAGTAGGGGGACATATAGTGGGCCAGCCATGATGTGGGAACGGGGGCTAGTGCCCCCTTGCTTCCCCAGCAACACAATTGCATAATGTAAAAGTCAGAAATCCTGACATTCTAATAGTAGGGTTTTGGTGCAAGTATTTCATTGTTGGAGCTTTGTATTTTTTAATTTTTTATTATTTTTATTGCTAATTATTTTCTCCATAAATTCCAAAGTTATGTAAAACACAGTCATAGGGCTCCATGTACTAAGCAGTGTAACCTGCTTTTGAGCCCTTGTGGTGCAGCTAGCAAGCCTGTTCCCCCAATGTAAGAAGCATCAGTCATCAGACCACCGCTTCTTACAATCTACACCACCTCAGAGGTGACAGATTGAAATCACACGATTGGTTGCATAAGAAAAGGCGATAGCATTACACACTCAAGTAAGGGTGTAATAGGGTAGCGGTTGCACAGGGTCCATTGTCAAAGCCGTGCAGATAGTTTCTTAAGTTGAGAACCTTGTCTGCATGGCCATTAGTACATGGGGCCCATAGAATCCATACATTTGATTCTTTAGCATGTTGAACTGCTGCCATATGTGCAATGATAATATGTATATGTTGAAATATTTAAAGAAATAATGACCATGCAATTGCCACATTTTCTTAAAAAAATATAATGGTGGCATTTCTCCATTTCTACAAACTTAAGTTTATTTTTAAAGTCCTTGATCTCCTGAGATAAACAGTTAAAGGGATATGAAACCCTTATTTTGTTTCTTTCCAATTTACTTCTGTTATCAATTGTATTTATTTATTTTGGTATCCTTTGTTGAAGAAGTAGAAATGCACTACTGGGAGCTAGCTGAACACATCCGGTGAGCCAATAACAAGAGGCAAATTATGTGGAACTACCAATCAGCAGATATCTCCCAGCAGTACATTGTTGCTTTTGAGCCTATGTGATTATGCTTTTCAACAAAGGATACCAAGAGACGGAAGCAAGTTAGATAATAGAAGTAAATTGGAAAGTTGTTTAAAATTATATTTACTATATAAACCAGGAACATTTAATTTTGACTTTACTGTGCCTTTAACGGTTTTAAAATTACTGTTTAATGAAATAAGTGAAAAGGACAGGAAATGGTTTCAGCAAAGGGGTGTGAAAATACTCATCACTAAAAGGTTAAACTATGTTCTAGCAAGTGGTTTCTTTAGCTTCCAAATATAAACCTATAATGCTTGTGGACAACTTTATTTTTTTATTGTTTTGTAGTACTCAAATATGATCAATTGGCCCTCTTACAGTTTTCCAATTCTTTTGATTAACCCCTGGTTACCAGAGTCACTTGCAACACAATCTAGCTCACTGGTTAAAACATTAAACCTAATTTGGTCTTTGCCGTTTGTTTAGTATTGCCAAGCATGCTATGGGTTCTTACTATATAAACTTCAATTACCACTTTCTAACACTATTCGTGTGCTAATATTAAGTATTTCACAATCTAACTTTAGGGCATGACCTCTTCTTTCAAACATATTTCTACTGTGTTAAACCCTTCAATGTAATGGAATCTCACTTTCAAATTCTACTTTTCTGTTTTTCATCTAAACTATAGATCTTAATGTAAAACTATGCCATTCCTTAAACTCTTAATACTTTCATCTTTAATATTAATTAATCGTATTCATTGTGCCCAGCTATGCACATCTACAGAATATATATGAACTATTTACTACATCCTTTCATACAATAATCTATTTCAAAATTAAAAATTAATTCTTCTACATTATACATGTGCATATATGAATGGATTTGGTACTGATCTTTTTAATGCGTGAAATAAGAGCAGCTGTCCCTGTGTATCTCAGCGCTCTGATGATTGTCTTTAAAAAGTTAAAGGTTACCTGGGGATACAGATCTGATTCATATTAATTTAAAGCCAAGAAAGACCAATGCTTTCTGGGATTTAAGGCAACCAAATCATTATTTGCTGTACAGAATAAGCTAAAATAAATAGGATATGGTACAAAAAAATATTATCACGGAATACAATAAAACACACTAATGACTTCAGAAAAATTCGGAATCCGTTAACTGAATAGAAAGCCAATGAGAATAATGAAATTATTTGCCGACATAAGGTATTGCAATCCCCCTTGACTTTTTTTCACTTTAAATACTTTTCAGTTGTTTATTCAATAAAAACATTCAAGCTGCAAATACGAAATAATTGAATTCAAGGAATTGGCTTTTTCCTGGAACACTGGAAGAATTGTAACTTTAAAAACAATAATGTAGCTTGAAATTGAACTTTTTATTTTTTAATATTAAATACTTGAAAATCCTATGAAGGAATAACTGCCCAAGTGCAGTAAGAAATTGCAATGCAAACCAAATATAAATTTACCTAATGGTGTGGCACTCGCTTCCATAATAATACTATTCAGAGTTTCACTACACCAGCGACTTTTAAACTAAATGCAGACAGGCAGAACATATTTTATTATTAAATACAGAGAATGCCATTGAATTTTTACTTTAGGTGATTTAAAAGTAAGTTTATCCTTCTTGGTTTCATTACTTGCTCAAATATCCAGGTATAGGGGATAAATCACTTCAAACACTGTCTTTTTCTAAGCAACAGAACACAACTTGAGCTAAATCATTGATACAAAGTAAAAGGATGCTTATTTGTCTTTGCCATTGACAGTAATCTATGTACATTTATTATCCTACCTATAAAATGATGTCGCTTGTATATATATTTCAGTGTTTATAGCGTCTGTTTCCAGCATGTCACAAGCAGAACAATGCATGAACGGATAAAGTACTTCACAATACAAGAAAAATGAGGAAAATGCTGACCTGAAAAACTTACTACATTCATTAGAAGAAATTACAACTTTATTACCTCACATGCTTTTTTTTTTATAATACTTAAATAATATTAAATATTTTTTTCACTGCTAAAAGTTGCAGTTTAATAATTCCTTTCAAGTTAATTCAGTAAAGTTTGTAAATTATTTTCTCTCTTGGTGAATACAAATGAATTTGTATATTTGTATATTTAGATACTTGACAGATAAGCAAGTCAGACTTACCTCTCACTTCTTAGATACTCCTCAAGTGTATATAAGAAATGTATTGATGAATTCATATAAATAAATTGTTCTTCTCCTCCTTGGCAGATTCTGTATTTTGCTTATATTTTGTGCCTAGCTTTTTGTATACAGTAATTCCCAGTCCCCGTTATATCAGCAAGCTTGTGGAGACCAGCTCCACTCAGTATATGTCTCTCTCACACAAGTTAATGGTGACAGCTGATTTTATTTTTGCTTGCATGCAAAAAGGTGGAACTTTACATCTATTTATAGGCCCTGAGTCTTGTATGCCAATGTCTGAGTCAATCACTGGCTTAAGAAACCAGTTTGTAAAGACATCTAACTCTGTCCATTTATTAATATATGACCTGTTTAACACTTTTTCTTTTTACTTGGCTATTTCTTCTTTTTTTTGTATCTTTTCACATAAATGTTCACATAATATGAGACTAATGAGACATTTTTATACATAACCAAAACCTATATTTTCAAAAATCCTCCTTACTAAGCTAAAAGTTGTGCTCTTTAATGGTATAATACTCTAATGTTCTGCATTACAGTACATTGTGAATATTAAGGATATTCTGATACTATTAATAAACTGAATATTTGAAGATGATCTCTAATACATGGAAAGAGGAGAAAAATTAAAGTGTAAGGACACAATACGTAATCACTTTGCAAAATCTAAAGCTGATAATATGTAGGTAAGTACAGTATGTAAAAGTTTACAAAAGGGAAAAAGAGAAATGTAATAAAAAAATGTAATAAAAAATGAAGGTAATTTTTAATAAGGATTTGATATGTCTTATGACAGTAGAATTTTTTTGTTCCTGCTTTCTATCTAATTTGAGGTCACCTCCATGATAAGCTGCCACTTATAATGTGACAGTGATGTAATATAACACATCCACAGCTTCTTTACCATAATAAATAGAATAATACTTGTCACCAGTACAGACTTCCTGTTAACCTCGCAAGCATTGTTGTGCGCATCCTCAGTGCTAGCCACATGTCACCAGCAATGTATGTAATGATGTATAATTATATTAATAATGCCCAGGTTTATATAAACTTTTAGGAAAACCATTTCTTTAAGTGGAGATTAAAGTGATGGTAAATCCATGCGTATAACAAACGCTAGGATTTACCCTCACTAAAAATAAACATTAGTCATCACTTTCTAAAAAATGGGTGCTAAACTCACCCTATCTGTGTGGCAAGTATATCGCTAACTCAGTGCCTCCACCCGCCCACGACACAGTGAGCTTCTCCAATGAGGTGACGTTTCCACCTCTAGCTGTGCTAGGATGTCAGTTGACACGCAGGGCTATTGGTTTAGAGGTGGAAACGTCACCTCATTGAAGAAAAGCCCTGAGTAAGCAATATACTTGCTGCACAGATAAGGTGAGTATTTTTTAGAAAGTGATGAAAGAAACTAATATTTATAATTAGTGATGGTAAATCATATCGTTTGTTATACGCTTGGATTTGCCATCACTTTAACCCCTTTAAGTACTGGCAGACAGTCTGCCAATAAAAAAAATAAAACTTTTTTTTTCTATTTTTTTTTCTGCAGTGTAGGATCCCCCATAACCCTCCAACCTCCCTGATACCCCCAACTAGCTCTCTAACCTTTCCCCTTCTAACTATTGCCACCATCTTAGATACTGGCAGCTGTCTACAAGTACCAATAATTTTGTATTTTTTTAATCTTATTATTTTGTAGTGTAGCTGCCCCCTCATTACTCTACCCCCTCCCAGATCGATATCCCCCTCCACTATAGGAGCCCCCCTCTACTCCTCCCCCTCCCTCCTTCCCTCTGCCACTCTCAGGAGATATTTTCTGTAGTGTAGCAGTCCAACCCGCCCCCCCCTGTAATGATGGGCTGCCCACCATCCTCCCTCCTAACTCTCCCATGCCATCAACGATTTGCACCACTGCTGTCCAATGCAGAGAGGGCCACAGAGTAGCTTTCTATTTCTGCACTGCCTCACTCGCTAAATGTAGTGAGATTGCGGCAGAGAGAAGCCCAGGACTGCAGCGTTGTTCAGGGTATAGCGCTGGTCGTTAAGGGGTTAAATATGTGTTATATTATGTGTATACAAACACAAATTTGTAGTGTATTTTTATTTTTTAGTCTAGTTACCTTTCCTGTAATATAACTCTGTCTTAAGAGAGGCTAAAGTATAGCCTGTAGTCGAATGAGCCCCAACAGTACAACATTCTACATAGTGACTGTTTGATCCATGTAGCAATGCATTTATATTTCTCCTCAATTTAACATTAAAAGAGACAAGATAAACAAACATCAATTACAGTTTTATATGTTTAAAATATTTATTTTGCATACACATTTTTTGTAACACAGTGCTTAATTCCATACAAAAATACTTTAACATCTCTTTTTTTTTCTCACCTTGCTACCCAGGTAAAACTGCCATTCTCTGTGACAATGAACCGGGAGGATAAATAATAAAATTAAATATGAGAGGAAAATTTAATATGAGAAACAAACTTGCAGTTTTCACTGCTAGTGTCTACTTTTTTCTGTAACTATAGTTAATGGGTTTAAAGGGACAGTCTAGGCCAAAATAAACTTTCATGATTCAGATAGAGCAGGTAATTTTAAACAATTTTCCAATTTACTTTTATCACCAATTTTGCTTTGTTCTCTTGGTATTCTTAGTTGAAAGCTTAACCTAGGAGGTTCATATGCTAATTTCTTAGACCTTGAAGCCCACCTCTTTCAGATTGCATTTTAACAGTTTTTCACCACTAGAGGGTGTTAGTTCACATATTTCATATAGATAACGCTGTGCTCGTGCACGTGAAGTTATCTGGGAGCAGGCACTGATTGACTAGACTGCAAGTCTGTCAAAAGAACTGAAAAAGGGGCAGTTTGCAGAGGCTTAGATGAAAGATAATCACAGAGGTTAAAAGTATATTATTATAACTGTGTTGATTATGCAAAACTGGGAAATGGGTAATAAAGGGATTATCTATCTTTTAAAACAATAAAAATTCTGGTGTAGACTGTCCCATTAATGTACTAAGAAGCGGATTATGCTTTGGCGCCCTTGTGACTCATGCTCACTCATGCATGCCTGCTTTCTGCAAGGTAAGAAACAGTGGTCATGCAGAGATGGAGGAGATAAATGCCCCCAAACAGTTCATTGTGGTTATTGACAGGCTGCACAAGAGTAGAGGTCCTCGTGCAATAGTATATACAGGCAATACATGTATAGGGTCTGCTGCCTGTTCACAGGCACACAGGTTACCAAGTTAGGAACTTTGTCAGCAAAAAAGTACATGGGACCCAATATATGTTTGTGACCAATCAATTTAGAAAGACACACTCTATAGCTAAAAGTATGTGAACACCTGACCATCACACCTATATCAGCTTCCCATTCTAAAACCATGGGCATTAATATGGAGTTGGCCCCTCCCCCTTTACAATGACCTGCAATTTGCCTTTCAAAACAAAATACAATTACAGTGTGGGGATGTCAGAGTAATTGCAGTGCACTTAGTTGTCTTATACTGCTTTTATCACTGTTTAATTATTAACAACTTACAATAGTGATGAACATCTTATGCTTGTTGTTTGTATATGTTTCCCTTTTAGCTTTTGTACTTCTCTTTAATTAAGTTCCAGTGCTTTGTATTGATTTTATATACTTTATGATCACTATTACTTGACATGACTAGGCTCAAATCCTATCTCCATAATGCAGTATACATTATGGAGTAAATAAAAACAAAAGAAAAGTTGGTATTTATTATAGAAATTATTTATAAAATGATACAATAAACAAAGTAATAAATACCCACACCTTACATGTAACTTAAAGGGACATTAAACCCCAAAACATATTTCATGATTCAGATAGAGAATACAACTTAAAAAAAGTTTCCAATTTACTTCTATTATGAAATTTGCTTTGTTCTCATGTTATTTTTTGTGGAAGGTATACCTAGGTATGTAGCGTGCACATGCCTGAAGCAATACATAACAGGAAATAGTGCTGCCATCTAGTGCTCCTGCTAATGTATAACATTGTTGCAAAACTGCTGCCATATAGTGCTGTAGACACGTGCACACTCATGAGCTTACATCCCAGCTTTTCAATAAAGGATAACAAGAAAACAAAGAAAATTTGTTCATCAAAGTAAACTGGAAAGTTGTTTAAAATCGTATGCTCTATCTGAATCATGAAAGAAAGAAAAAAAATTGTTTTATGACCCTTTAATACAGCTCAGTAGTAGTATTAGTGCAG
>NW_026511676.1:0-22500 GCF_027579735.1 Bombina bombina
AAGTAGTAATACCGTGTTTGTTTGATATTCTGTGCGGCCCTTCAGTTCACTGAGCTGCTACTCTAGCATGAATCATCTTTGTGCACATTTAGAAAAGTGTCCGCCAACTTTCGTGAAAGTTTAGTACCACAGTTTACAGTACCTGAAGCCTGTTACTCTCCTATTCTCTCCACTTCTCCCTTTTCAGTTCCACATTTCAAAATAGGCTCTCAGGGTGCGTTCCGGTCTCTGGTAGCAGTGTGGAGTATTGCCGCGTGGTTAATATGGCGGCCGTTACATATTAGTGCCGCGTCTGTTTGATAGTTTCTCCTTTGACTCCGCCATTCAAACTTTTGTGCCGGGCAGTCCTGTGCCTCTTCTATAATCGAGAGTTCATGTGGCTAAGTCTGCAGTGTTCTGTTGACATTTTAATTAGCTTTTTATGGCGACGTCTCACAGAGCTAAAGAATCAGACCTCCATCTCTGCTCGGCTCCAGGCTCCGCCCCGTCTATATAAAGGCATCTTTAAATGTCTCAGCAAATGCAAGGTATGCAAATATGTTTTACCCTCTAACATTTTTAAGTCAGAATATACAGGTGAAACATTTCCAATAGAAAGCTGTCTCAAGTGCACCTAAACATACGTTATTTATCTCCTTACTTGTACAGCATGTCATTTGCAGTACGTGGGGCTAACGACAAATGTGATAAAAGTGAGAATGCGCAATCATTTATCCACAATACAGGCAGGACAGGCGACTACACCCCTTGTACAACATTTCGCCAATAAACATCATAAAAGTTTTCAAACTCTAAGATGGCAGGCTATTGAACGAGTATGTTGTCCCCCCAGAGGAGGAGATAGGGATCGTCTGCTGGGGAAGAGGGAAATGTATTGGATATTCAAATTGCAAACAAGGGTACCCAAAGGATTGAATTCCGAATATGACCTCATCAACCATTGGCAGTGATGAATAGTCCCTTTCCCTCTTTCCCAGCAGCTGTACATTAAACCCTTCCAAATAGTTCATCAAATCAATATAAGTATGTAGATAAGTATGGGATATGAATATAGCGAATTCCATATATATATATATATATATATATATATATATATATATATATATATATATATATATATATATATATATATATACACACACACATGCCCTCTTTTTTGTGCTGAGTATTAGGTCAAGTCTATATAAGACTAAAATATATACCCTATATAGAGAAGTATATATAACCCTCAGACTTTTAAGATATCTAATACATTGATTTTCTCTCTTTTTTATTGAGTCTATTGTGTATCTACTAAGATGTTCAATTCTAAGTATATGTGTAATTCCTGCTGTGTAAATATCCTTTATATTTATATTTAGTACATTGATATATATTTTTCTATTCTTTCTCTCCGGTGGAAATAAGAATAATGATCACAGATGAATACATGTTTGAGTAACCCCCGTGCATCTGTTGTTTAACTCATGCATTGTTTGATATATTTGTATACAAAAATATGTTACTCACATTATATATTATTTTGAGAGTGATTATATTCATTATAGATTAAGGTCTTTTATGGTCACTATTAAGTGACTTTTTATAGGTGTTCATTTATTCAAAGATAGTGCAACTCTCAGTGTGTAGGGACTGCAACTCTTTGACACTATATATATATATATATATATGGGAGTCAAAGGGTAAACAGCGCTTATGGAGATTCTTAAAAACTGAATAATATTAAAATCTCGGCAGTGTTGGTGGGTAAAGAAAACAAAAAAAAACAGAATTTATGTTTACCTGATAAATTACTTTCTCCAACGGTGTGTCCGGTCCACGGCGTCATCCTTACTTGTGGGATATTCTCTTCCCCAACAGGAAATGGCAAAGAGCCCAGCAAAGCTGGTCACATGATCCCTCCTAGGCTCCGCCTACCCCAGTCATTCGACCGACGTTAAGGAGGAATATTTGCATAGGAGAAACCATATGTTACCGTGGTGACTGTAGTTAAAGAAAATAAATTATCAGACCTGATTAAAAAAACCAGGGCGGGCCGTGGACCGGACACACCGTTGGAGAAAGTAATTTATCAGGTAAACATAAATTCTGTTTTCTCCAACATAGGTGTGTCCGGTCCACGGCGTCATCCTTACTTGTGGGAACCAATACCAAAGCTTTAGGACACGGATGAAGGGAGGGAGCAAATCAGGTCACCTAAATGGAAGGCACCACGGCTTGCAAAACCTTTCTCCCAAAAATAGCCTCAGAAGAAGCAAAAGTATCAAATTTGTAAAATTTAGAAAAAGTGTGCAGTGAAGACCAAGTCGCTGCCTTACATATCTGATCAACAGAAGCCTCGTTCTTGAAGGCCCATGTGGAAGCCACAGCCCTAGTGGAGTGAGCTGTGATTCTTTCAGGAGACTGCCGTCCGGCAGTCTCATAAGCCAATCGGATAATGCTTTTAATCCAGAAGGAGAGAGAGGTAGAAGTTGCTTTTTGACCTCTCCGTTTACCAGAATAAACAACAAACAAAGACAAAGTTTGTCTGAAATCCTTAGTAGCTGCTAAGTAAAATTTGAGAGCACGAACTACATCCAAGTTGTGCAACAAACGTTCCTTCTTTGAAACTGGATTAGGACACAAAGAAGGCACAACTATCTCCTGGTTAATGTTTTTGTTAGAAACAACTTTTGGAAGAAAACCAGGTTTAGTACGCAAAACCACCTTATCTGCATGGAACACCAGATAAGGAGAAGAACACTGCAGAGCAGATAATTCTGAAACTCTTCTAGCAGAAGAAATTGCAACCAAAAACAAAACTTTCCAAGATAATAACTTAATATCAACGGAATGTAAGGGTTCAAACGGAACCCCCTGAAGAACTGAAAGAACTAGGTTGAGACTCCAAGGAGGAGTCAAAATTTTGTAAACAGGCTTGATTCTAACCAGAGCCTGAACAAAGGCTAGAACATCTGGCACAGCTGCCAGCTTTTTGTGAAGTAACACAGACAAGGCAGAAATCTGTCCCATCAAGGAACTTGCAGATAATCCTTTTTCCAATCCTTCTCGAAGGAAGGATAGACTCTTAGGAATCTTAACCTTGTCCCAAGGGAATCCTGCAGATTCACACCAACAGATATACCAAATAATGTGGTAATTTTTCTGGTTACAGGCTTTCAGGCCTGAACAAGAGTATTAATAACAGAATCTGAGAACCCTCGCTTTGATAAGATCAAGCGTTCAATCTCCAAGCAGTCAGCTGGAGTGGGTCGAACGGACCTAGAACAAGAAGGTCTCGTCTCAAAGGTAGCTTCCATGGTGGAGCCGATGACATATTCACCAGATCTGCATACCAAGTCCTGCGTGGCCACGCAGGAGCTATCAAAATCACCGACGCCCTCTCCTGATTGATCCTGGCTACCAGCCTGGGGATGAGAGGAAACGGCGGGAACACATAAGCTAGTTTGAAGGTCCAAGGTGCTACTAGTGCATCCACTAGAGCCGCCTTGGGATCCCTGGATCTGTACCCGTAGTAAGGAACTCTGAAGTTCTGACGAGAGGCCATCAGATCCATGTCTGGAATGCCCCACGGTTGAGTGACTTGGGCAAAGATTTCCGGATGGAGTTCCCACTCCCCCGGATGCAATGTCTGACGACTCAGAAAATCCGCTTCCCAATTTTCCACTCCTGGGATGTGGATAGCAGACAGGTGGCAGGAGTGAGACTCCGCCCATAGAATGATTTTGGTCACTTCTTCCATCGCTAGGGAACTCCTTGTTCCCCCCTGATGGTTGATGTATGAACTTGGCCCTCGCTAACTGAGGCCAAGCTTTGAGAGCATTGAATATCGCTCTCAGTTCCAGAATATTTATCGGTAGAAGAGATTCTACCCGAGACCAAAGACCCTGAGCTTTCAGGGATCCCCAGACCGCGCCCCAGCCCATCAGACTGGCGTCGGTCGTGACAATGACCCACTCTGGTCTGCGGAAGGTCATCCCTTGTGACAGGTTGTCCAGGGACAGCCACCAACGGAAAGAGTCTCTGGTCCTCTGATTTACTTGTATCTTCGGAGACAAGTCTGAATAGTCCCCATTCCACTGACTGAGCATGAACAGTTGTAATGGTCTTAGATGAATGCGCACAAAAGGAACTATGTCCATTGCCGCTACCATCAAACCTATCACTTCCATGCACTGCGCTATGGAAGGAAGAGGAACGGAATGAAGTATCCGACAAGAGTCTAGAAGTTTTGTTTTTCTGGCTTCTGTCAGAAAAATCCTCATTTCTAAGGAGTCTATTATAGTTCCCAAGAAGGGAACCCTCGTTGACTGAGATAGAGAACTCTTTTCCACGTTCACTTTCCATCCGTGAGATCTGAGAAAGGCCAGGACAATGTCCGTGTGAGCCTTTACTTGAGGAAGGGACGACGCTCGAATCAGAATGTCGTCCAAGTAAGGTACTACAGCAATGCCCCTTGGTCTTAGCACCGCCAGAAGGGACCCTAGTACCTATGAGAAAATCCTAGGAGCAGTGGCTAATCCGAAAGAAAACGCCACGAACTGGAAATGCTTGTCCAGGAATGCAAACCTTAGGAACCGATGATGTTCCTTGTGGATAGGAATATGTAGATACGCATCCTTGAAATCCACCTTGGTCATGAATTGACCTTCCTGGATGGAAGGAAGAAGTGTTCGAATGGTTTCCATCTTGAACGATGGAACCTTGAGAAACTTGTTCAAGATCTTGAGATCTAAGATTGGTCTGAACGTTCCCTCTTTTTTGGGAACTATGAACAGATTGGAGTAGAACCCCATCCCTTGTTCTCCTAATGGAACAGGATGAATCACTCCCATTTTTAGCAGGTCTTCTACCCAATGTAAGAATGCCTGTCTTCTTATGTGGTCTGAAGACAACTGAGACCTGTGGAACCTCCCCCTTGGAGGAAGCCCCTTGAACTCCAGAGAATAACCTTGGGAGACTATTTCTAGCGCCCAAGGATCCAGAACATCTCTTGCCCCAGCCTGAGCGAAGAGAGAGAGTCTGCCCCCCACAAGATCCGGTCCCGGATCGGGGGCCCGCATTTCATGCTGTCTTGGTAGCAGTGGCAGGTTTCCTGGCCTGCTTTCCTTTGTTCCAGCCTTGCATAGGTCTCCAGGCTGGATTGGCTTGAGAAGTATTACCTTCCTGCTTAGAGGACGTAGCCCTTGGGGCTGATCCGTTTCTGCGAAAGGGACGAAACTTAGGTTTATTTTTGGTCTTGAAAAGACCTATCCTGAGGAAGGGCGTGGCCCTTGCCCCCAGTGATATCAGAGATAATCTCTTTCAAGTCAGGGCCAAAGAGTGTTTTCCCCTTGAAAGGAATGTCAAGCAATTTGTTCTTGGAAGACGCATCCGCTGCCCAAGATTTTAACCAAAGCGCTCTGCGCCACAATAGCAAACCCAGAATTTTTTCGCCGCTAACCTAGCCAATTGCAAGGTGGCGTCTAGGGTGAAAGAATTAGCCAATTAAGAGCACGAATTCTGTCCATAATCTCCTCATAAGAAGAAGAATTACTAATAATCGCCTTTCCTAGCTCATCAAACTAGAAACACGCGGCTGCAGTGACAGGGACAATGCATGCAATTGGTTGTAGAAGGGAACCTTGCTGAACAAACATCTTTAGCAGACCTTCTAATTTTTTATCCATAGGATCTTGGAAAGCACAACTATCTTCTATGGGTATAGTGGCGCGCTTGTGTAGAGTAGAAACCGCCCCCTCGACCTTGGGGACTGTCTGCCATCAGTCCTTTCTGGGGTCGACTATAGGAAAACAATTTTATAAATATGGGGGGAGGTACTAAAGGTATACCGGGCCTGTCCCATTCTTTACTAACAATGTACGCCACCCGCTTGGATATAGGAAAAGCTTCGGGGGGCCCCGGGGCCTCTAAGAACTTTTCCATTTTACATAGTGGTTCTGGAATGACCAGATAATCACAATCATCCAAATTGGATAACACCTCCTTAAGCAGAGCGCAGAGATGTTCCAACTTAAATTTAAAAGTAATCACATCAGGTTCAGCTTGTTGAGAAATGTTTCCTGAATCTGAAATTTCTCCCTCAGACAAAACCTCCCTGGCCCCCTCAGACTGGTGTAGGGGCCCTTCAGAAACCATATCATCAGCGTTCTCATGCTCTACAGAATTTTCTAAAACAGAGCAGTCGCGCTTTCGCTGATAAGCGGGCATATTGGCTAAAATGTTTTTGATAGAATTATCCATTACAGCCGTTAAATGTTGCATAGTAAGGAGTATTGGCGCACTAGATGTACTAGGGGCCTCCTGTATGGGCAAGACTGGTGTAGACGAAGGAGGGGATGATGCAGTACCATGCTTACTCCCCTCACTTGAGGAATCATCTTGGGCATCATTTTTACTAAAATTTTTTTTATGACATAAAATACATATAGTTAAATGAGAAGGAACCTTGGTTTCCCCACAGTCAGAACACAATCTATCTGGTAGTTCAGACATGTTAAACAGGCATAAACTTGATAACAAAGCACAAAAAACGTTTTAAAATAAAACCGTTACTGTCACTTTAAATTTTAAACTAAACACACTTTATTACTGCAATTGCGAAAAAGTATGAAGGAATTGTTCAAAATTCACCAAAATTTCACCACAGTGTCTTAAAGCCTTAAAAGTATTGCACACCAAATTTGGAAGCTTTAACCCTTAAAATAACGGAACCGGAGCCGTTTTTATATTTAACCCCTTTACAGTCCCTGGAATCTGCTTTGCTGAGACCCAACCAAGCCCAAAGGGGAATACGATACCAAATGATGCCTTCAGAAAGACTTTTCTATGTATCAGAGCTCCACACACATGCAGCTGCATGCCATGCTGTCCTCAAAAACAAGTGCGCCATACCGGCGCGAAAATGAGGCTCTGACTATGATTAGGGAAAGCCCCTAAAGAATAAGGTGTCAAAAAACATAATTTATGCTTACCTGATAAATTCCTTTCTTCTGTTGTGTGATCAGTCCACGGGTCATCATTACTTCTGGGATATTATCTGCTCCCCTACAGGAAGTGCAAGAGGATTCACCCAGCAGAGTTGCTATATAGCCCCTCCCCTCTACGTCACCTCCAGTCATTCGACCAAAGACCAACGAGAAAGGAGAAGCCAAGGGTGTAGTGGTGACTGGAGTATAATTTAAAAAATATTTACCTGCCTTAAAAAACAGGGCGGGCCGTGGACTGATCACACAACAGAAGAAAGGAATTTATCAGGTAAGCATAAATTATGTTTTCTTCTGTTATGTGTGATCAGTCCACGGGTCATCATTACTTCTGGGATACCAATACCAAAGCAAAAGTACACGGATGACGGGAGGGATAGGCAGGCTCATTATACAGAAGGAACCACTGCCTGAAGAACCTTTCTCCCAAGAATAGCCTCCGAAGAAGCAAAAGTGTCAAATTTGTAAAATTTGGAAAAAGTATGAAGCGAAGACCAAGTTGCAGCCTTGCAAATCTGTTCAACAGAGGCCTCATTCTTAAAGGCCCAAGTGGAAGCCACAGCTCTAGTAGAATGAGCTGTAATTCTTTCAGGAGGCTGCTGTCCAGCAGTCTCATAGGCTAAACGAATTATGCTACGAAGCCAGAAGGAGAGAGAGGTAGCCGAAGCCTTATGACCTCTCCTCTGACCAGAGTACACGACAAACAGGGAAGACGTTTGTCGAAAATCCTTAGTTGCCTGCAAGTAGAACTTGAGGGCACGAACTACATCCAGATTGTGTAGAAGACGTTCCTTCTTTGAAGAAGGATTTGGACACAAGGATGGAACAACAATCTCTTGATTGATATTCCTGTTAGTGACTACCTTAGGTAAGAACCCAGGTTTAGTACGCAGAACTACCTTGTCTGAGTGAAAGATCAGATAAGGAGAATCACAATGTAAGGCTGATAACTCAGAGACTCTTCGAGCCGAGGAAATAGCCATTAAAAACAGAACTTTCCAAGATAACAATTTTATATCAATGGAATGAAGGGGTTCAAACGGAACACCCTGTAAAACGTTAAGAACTAAGTTTAAACTCCATGGCGGAGCAACAGTTTTAAACACAGGCTTGATCCTAGCTAAAGCCTGACAAAAGGCCTGGACGTCTGGATTTTCTGACAGACGCCTGTGTAACAAGATGGACAGAGCTGAGATCTGTCCCTTTAATGAGCTAGCCGATAAACCCTTTTCTAAACCTTCTTGTAGAAAGGACAATATCCTAGGAATCCTAACCTTACTCCAGGAGTAATCTTTGGATTCACACCAGTATAGGTATTTATGCCATATCTTATGGTAAATCCTTCTGGTAACAGGCTTCCTAGCCTGTATCAGGGTATCAATAACCGACTCAGAAAAACC
Source organism: Bombina bombina (assembly GCF_027579735.1). NCBI lineage: Eukaryota > Metazoa > Chordata > Amphibia > Anura > Bombinatoridae > Bombina > Bombina bombina. The sequence continues at coordinate 8,387 of NW_026511676.1, forward strand.
ACGTTTTGATAAAATCAAGCGTTCAATTTCCAAGCAGTCAGCTTCAGAGAAGTTAGATTTTGATGTTTGAATGGACCCTGTATCAGAAGGTCCTGTCTTAGAGGTAGAGACCAAGGCGGACAGGATGACATGTCCACTAGGTCTGCATACCAAGTCCTGCGTGGCCATGCAGGCGCTATTAGAATCACTGATGCTCTCTCCTGTTTGATTTTGGCAATCAATAGAGGAAGCAGCGGGAAGGGTGGAAACACATAAGCCATCCCGAAGTTCCAAGGTGCTGTCAAAGCATCTATCAGAACCGCTCCCGGATCCCTGGATCTGGATCCGTAGCGAGGAAGTTTGGCGTTCTGGCGAGACGCCATGAGATCTATCTCTGGTTTGCCCCAATGTCGAAGTATTTGGGCAAAGACCTCCGGATGAAGTTCCCACTCCCCCGGATGAAAAGTCTGGCGACTCAAGAAATCCGCCTCCCAGTTCTCCACTCCCGGGATGTGGATTGCTGACAGGTGGCAAGAGTGAGACTCTGCCCAGCGAATTATCTTTGATACTTCCATCATTGCTAGGGAGCTTCTTGTCCCTCCTTGATGGTTGATGTACGCTACAGTCGTGATGTTGTCCGACTGAAACCTGATGAACCCCCGAGTTTTTAACTGGGGCCAAGTCAGAAGGGCATTGAGAACTGCTCTCAATTCCAGAATGTTTATTGGTAGGAGACTTTCCTCCTGACTCCATTGTCCCTGAGCCTTCAGAGAATTCCAGACAGCGCCCCAACCTAGTAGGCTGGCGTCTGTTGTTACAATTGTCCAGTCCGGCCTGCTGAATGGCATCCCCCTGGACAGATGTGGCCGAGAAAGCCACCATAGAAGAGAGTTTCTGGTCTCTTGATCCAGATTCAGAGTAGGGGACAAGTCTGAGTAATCCCCATTCCACTGACTTAGCATGCACAATTGCAGCGGTCTGAGATGTAGACGTGCAAAGGGAACTATGTCCATTGCTGCTACCATTAAGCCGATCACCTCCATGCATTGAGCTACTGACGGGAGTTGAATGGAATGAAGGACACGGCATGCATTTAGAAGCTTTGTTAATCTGTCTTCTGTCAGATAAATCTTCATTTCCACAGAATCTATAAGAGTCCCTAAGAATGGAACTCTTGTGAGAGGAAAAAGAGAACTCTTCTTTTCGTTCACTTTCCATCCATGCGACCTTAGAAATGCCAGAACTAACTCTGTATGAGACTTGGCAGTTTGAAAGCTTGAAGCTTGTATCAGAATGTCGTCTAGGTACGGAGCTACCGAAATTCCTCGCGGTCTTAGTACCGCCAGAAGGGCACCCAGAACCTTTGTGAAGATTCTTGGAGCCGTAGCCAATCCGAATGGAAGAGCTACAAACTGGTAATGCCTGTCTAAGAAGGCAAACCTTAGATACCGGTAATGATCTTTGTGAATCGGTATGTGAAGGTAAGCATCCTTTAAATCCACTGTGGTCATGTACTGACCCTTTTGGATCATGGGTAAGATTGTCCGAATAGTTTCCATTTTGAACGATGGAACTCTTAGGAATTTGTTTAGGATCTTTAAATCCAAGATTGGCCTGAAAGTTCCCTCTTTTTTGGGAACCACAAACAGGTTTGAGTAAAACCCTTGTCCTTGTTCCGACCGCGGAACCGGATGGATCACTCCCATTAATAACAGATCTTGTACACAGCGTAGAAACGCTTCTTTCTTTATCTGGTTTGTTGACAACCTTGACAGATGAAATCTCCCTCTTGGGGGAGAGAATTTGAAGTCTAGAAGGTATCCCTGAGATATGATCTCTAGCGCCCAGGGATCCTGAACATCTCTTGCCCAAGCCTGGGCGAAGAGAGAGAGTCTGCCCCCCACTAGATCCGGTCCCGGATCGGGGGCCCTCGGTTCATGCTGTCTTTGGGGCAGCAGCAGGTTTCCTGGCCTGCTTGCCCTTGTTCCAGGACTGGTTAGGTTTCCAGCCTTGTCTGTAACGAGCAACAGCTCCTTCCTGTTTTGGTGCAGTGGAAGTTGATGCTGCTCCTGCTTTGAAATTCCGAAAGGGACGAAAATTAGACTGTCTAGCCTTAGCTTTGGCTTTGTCTTGAGGCAGGGCGTGGCCCTTACCTCCTGTAATGTCAGCGATAATTTCTTTCAAACCGGGCCCAAATAAGGTTTGCCCCTTGAAAGGTATATTAAGTAATTTGGACTTAGAAGTTACATCAGCTGACCAGGATTTTAGCCACAGCGCCCTACGTGCCTGAATGGCGAATCCTGAGTTCTTAGCCGTAAGTTTGGTTAAATGTACTACGGCCTCTGAAATGAATGAATTAGCTAGTTTAAGGACTCTAAGCCTGTCCGTAATGTCGTCCAGCGTAGCTGAATTAAGGTTCTCTTCCAGAGACTCAATCCAAAATGCTGCCGCAGCCGTAATCGGCGCGATGCATGCAAGGGGTTGCAATATAAAACCTTGTTGAACAAACATTTTCTTAAGGTAACCCTCTAATTTTTTATCCATTGGATCTGAAAAAGCACAGCTATCCTCCACCGGGATAGTGGTACGCTTAGCTAAAGTAGAAACTGCTCCCTCCACCTTAGGGACCGTTTGCCATAAGTCCCGTGTGGTGGCGTCTATTGGAAACATCTTTCTAAATATAGGAGGGGGTGAGAACGGCACACCGGGTCTATCCCACTCCTTAGTAACAATTTCAGTTAGTCTCTTAGGTATAGGAAAAACGTCAGTACTCGCCGGTACCGCAAAGTATTTATCCAACCTACACAATTTCTCTGGAATTGCAACAGTGTTACAATCATTAAGAGCCGCTAAAACCTCCCCTAGTAATACACGGAGGTTCTCCAATTTAAATTTAAAATTTGAAATATCTGAATCCAATCTGTTTGGATCAGAACCATCACCCACAGAATGAAGCTCTCCGTCCTCATGCTCTGCAAGCTGTGACGCAGTATCAGACATGGCCCTAGTATTATCAGCGCACTCTGTTCTCACCCCAGAGTGATCACGCTTGCCTCTTAGTTCTGGTAATTTAGCCAAAACTTCAGTCATAACAGTAGCCATATCTTGTAATGTTATCTGTAATGGCCGCCCAGATGTACTAGGCGCCATAATATCACGCACCTCCCGGGCGGGAGATGCAGGTACTGACACGTGAGGCGAGTTAGTCGGCATAACTCTCCCCTCGCTGTTTGGTGAAATTTGTTCAATTTGTACAGATTGGCTTTTATTTAAAGTAGCATCAATACAGTTAGTACATAAATTTCTATTGGGCTCCACCTTGGCATTGGAACAAATGACACAGATATCTTCCTCTGAATCAGACATGTTTAACACACTAGCAATAAACTTGCAACTTGGTTAAAATCTTATTTAACAAAAACGTACTGTGCCTCAAAGAAGCACTAAACGATTAAATGACAGTTGAAATAATGAACTGAAAAAAACAGTTATAGCATCAATCCTTAAAAAAAAACAACACGACTTTTAGCAAAGGTTTGTTCCCATTAGTAAAGTAACAATAATTAAATTTGAAACATAAAAATTACAGAGCAACGTTTTTAATCACAGTCATATATAAGTCTCACAGCTCTGCTGAGAGAATCTACCTCCCTTCAAAGAAGTTTGAAGACCCCTGAGTTCTGTTAGAGAAGACCCCTGAGTTCTGTTAGAGATGAACCGGATCATGCAGGAAATACAAGAGTAACTGACTGGAAATTTTTGATGCGTAGCAAAGAGCGCCAAAAACGGCCCCTCCCCCTCACACACAGCAGTGAGAGAGAAACGAAACTGTCACAATTAAAACAAGCAACTGCCAAGTGGAAAAATAATGCCCAAATATTTATTCACTCAGTACCTCAGAAATGCAAACGATTCTACATTCCAGCAAAAACGTTTAACATAATAAATACCTATTAAAAGGTTTAATGTACTTTTAACAGAGTAATTCCGGTGAAATACCATCCCCAGAATACTAAAGTGTAGAATATACATACATGTCATTATAACGGTATGGCAGGATTTTCTCATCAATTCCATTCAGAAAATAAAAACTGCTACATACCTCAATGCAGATTTATCTGCCCGCTGTCCCCTGATCTGAAGCTTTTACCTCCCTCAGATGGCCGAGAAACAGCAATATGATCTTAACTACTCCGGTTAAAATCATAGTAAAAACTCTGGTAGATTCTTCTTCAAACTCTGCCAGAGAGGCAATAACACGCTCCGGTGCTATTGTAAAATAACAAACTTTTGATTGAAGTTATAAAAACTAAGTATAATCACCATAGTCCTCTCACACGTCCTATCTAGTCTTTGGGTGCAAGAGAATGACTGGAGGTGACGTAGAGGGGAGGGGCTATATAGCAACTCTGCTGGGTGAATCCTCTTGCACTTCCTGTAGGGGAGCAGATAATATCCCAGAAGTAATGATGACCCGTGGACTGATCACACATAACAGAAGAAACAGTGCCTGCCGATATAATCATATCAAAATACCCAGAATAAATGATTCCTCAAGGCTAAATATGTGTTAATAATGAATCGATTTAGCCCAGAAAAAGTCTACAGTCTTAATAAGCCCTTGTGAAGCCCTTATTTACTATCTTAATAAACATGGCTTACCGGATCCCATAGGGAAAATGACAGCTTCCAGCATTACATCGTCTTGTTAGAATGTGTCATACCTCAAGCAGTAAGAGACTGCACACTGTTCCCCCAACTGAAGTTAATTGCTCTCAACAGTCCTGTGTGGAACAGCCATGGATTTTAGTTACGGTGCTAAAATCATTTTCCTCATACAAACAGAAATCTTCATCTCTTTTCTGTTTCTGAGTAAATAGTACATACCAGCACTATTTTAAAATAACAAACTCTTGATTGAATAATAAAAACTACAGTTAAACACTAAAAAACTCTAAGCCATCTCCGTGGAGATGTTGCCTGTACAACGGCAAAGAGAATGACTAGGGTAGGCGGAGCCTAGGAGGGATCATGTGACCAGCTTTGCTGGGCTCTTTGCCATTTCCTGTTGGGGAAGAGAATATCCCACAAGTAAGGATGACGCCGTGGACCGGACACACCTATGTTGGAGAAAAAAAAAAAAAAAGGGAAGAGAAGTATATGAATATACGTATATATATTAGAGTCTTTGATAGGATATTGGAATCCTAGTGTAATGAAGGCGTAATAGATACCCTTACCAAAAGTTACCTCAATCCTATGAGGTAAGTTTGCCGCATTGGAGGATGTATCTAGTGGTTGAATGAATCCTGGATGTTCTGGTCTGTATAAAATCGCTGCCTCTTGGAGTAGAATGGGATGTGGGTCCCCTTTGTGCTGGTTTCTTTAGGAAACTTCCTGTATTTATTGCCTCTTGGAGCTTGGTTTTCTTGTCTTGGTATGAACTTTCTTGTCCAGATATATACCCTACAGGATGTCAGAGCAGGTGACGTGGTTACAGGGTACTTATTTCTTTTTTCTTTTCTTATTTTTTCTTCATTTTCCTTAGAGTTGTGTCAGCAGATACAAAACTCACGTCTGTGGTACACAAAGATATTTCCTTCCTTCCTAGTACTGTGTGCATAAAATATTTCCAAGCACGCCACTCACAAATTTCCCTTTTCCGACTCCGAGTCGTTTCAGACGTAAGGAAGGAAACCTTAAGACCTTACGTCTGAAACGACTCGGAGTCGGAAAAGGGAAATTTGTGAGTGGCGTGCTTGGAAATATTTTATGCACACAGTACTAGGAAGGAAGGAAATATCTTTGTGTACCACAGACGTGAGTTTTGTATCTGCTGACACAACTCTAAGGAAAATGAAGAAAAAATAAGAAAAGAAAAAAGAAATAAGTACCCTGTAACCACGTCACCTGCTCTGACATCCTGTAGGGTATATATCTGGACAAGAAAGTTCATACCAAGACAAGAAAACCAAGCTCCAAGAGGCAATAAATACAGGAAGTTTCCTAAAGAAACCAGCACAAAGGGGACCCACATCCCATTCTACTCCAAGAGGCAGCGATTTTATACAGACCAGAACATCCAGGATTCATTCAACCACTAGATACATCCTCCAATGCGGCAAACTTACCTCATAGGATTGAGGTAACTTTTGGTAAGGGTATCTATTACGCCTTCATTACACTAGGATTCCAATATCCTATCAAAGACTCTAATATATATACGTATATTCATATACTTCTCTTCCCTTTTTTTTTTTTTTTTTTTTTTTTGTTTTCTTTACCCACCAACACTGCCGAGATTTTAATATTATTCAGTTTTTAAGAATCTCCATAAGCGCTGTTTACCCTTTGACTCCTATTTTTCCTATATTGTATAGACTTAGTCTATCATACAATATTTGTACCTTCATAGCTGCTCTATGAGATTTTCATACCTCTGACTAGCGCATTTACTTGAGTAACGCCTGTTTCCACTCACTGACACTGAATGGTAACATTCTACTTAATTCTATATATATATATATATATATATATATATATATATATATATATATATATATATATATATATATATATATATATATATATATATATATATATATATATATATATATATATATATATATATATATATATATATATATATATATGATACAAAGAAAAAAGAGAGGACTCAGGAACTTGAAGCCAGGTGACTTTATTGGATATACAAGGTGAGTAGCACTAACACAGGTGTGCAAGGGGTGCTAGATCTGACGCGTTTCGCGCATGCTCACATGCGCTTCATCAGAGATCTAGTAGTGTTACCTGTGAAAAGGTTATATAGAGAACACCAGCCAATAGAACATTATACACAAAAGTGGGCAGTACTAATCCCGACACTAATCCCTATGGTAATTAAGTGAAACTACTAGTGAGTGTGATATGGCTAAAGTAAATAAGTAAATAACATCAGTGAATAACAATCAAAAATCTATTGATCAATGGAAAAGTAAGTGCAAGGGAAAAAAGGGGAATTATTTTAAAAGTGATGTTTGTATCAAAGTGATAATAAATTGATAAAAATGAACTATTGGCGAGATACTTTTTACATTCAAAATGAGAGAGAGATAAAAAGAGGTGGAAAGGATCTAGGGGAAGATTTTCTCATCCCCTAAACTCCATAGCTATATTAAAAAGCACACATCATAAAAGTGCATTAAAGTTTCTTTTTTACTTTTTTTCTTTTTTTCACCTCATGATATTGTTCTTTAATTTATTAAATTCTTTTTAAGAAAAATCTTTTACTAAATTTATTCAGGAAGTCACTAGGAATCAATGTTAGAGTCTTCATAAATTCTATAGGTTGGTTTTCTCTATAAGATTTATGGCATTAGATTCCTGCATTGGTAACAGGGACAATTGTAATGTTTCCTGTACCATTAGAACACTCAATTCAATTTGCAAATCTAAGTTTTGAGTGAACTAATAAAGTGAAATGGGCACAATTACAAAGATTGACAAAGGTCAGACTTATAAAAATGAAGAGCAAAAGGATACAAAAAGGGAAAACTAAAATACTAGGCTAAAACAATATGTATCTACAAAGGAAATATATATGTAATAAAAAAGAAAATGTATATATAAAAAAATAAAAATAATAATGGACTCAGATGGTCATAACTTTTCTGTATTACACAGGTTGAGAATTAAGCTAAGGGCTGGAGCGGAGCAAAAAGGTTTATTGTGTCAGTGTACCCCTAATGGCCGGACAAATTTTTACAGTATATAGAGTGAATACCTAATTGCTGTGTCGGGACCATAAGGGGAACTATGCCTATTGGTCATTGGTTACCTGCTCAATATAAGCTTAATACAAATGACAAGGGTGGTAACCCTTGAAGTAAAAAAGAAAAAAATGTTTAAAAAAGTATATGAATGAACTTGTGTGTGTATGAACAGAGGAATTTATGAAAAAGATTGATGAGGCTCCCTAATGGAGGAGTAAGAGGGTGAGGTCAGAAAGAGAAGTGCAGTATGTTGGGTAAAAGTAATATGCAATTCTGAAATAGGAGATGACCATTATGTAATAATGATCTGAATGTAAGATATGAGTTGCGAACTAGTGAAAAAAGAGGAAACACTAAAAAATGAGTTATCTAGATGGAACAGGAACCTAGGGACAAGAGTTGCTCGGCCTGAAGTTTAAGGTACAACCAGAAGGAGGATAAGAGGAGAGGTAAGGTAAGGGAAAGATGGAAAAGGAAAGGGAAAAGGAATAAGGAAAGTGGTGAGAGATAGAGAGAGAGGCAAAATGGTCCCATGCTAATGAGGCATGTACCAAGCCTAGTCAATGAATAGGTCAAGGTCATGTCTCATGTTAATGCCATGGGGAGATTTGGTATGTAAAGTAAATATCCAATATGCCTCTCTCTTCTGAAGTCTCCCCACCCTATCTCCTCCTCTTATATCATTGGAGATGTGTTCAATGCCTACAAATGTAAAAAGATGTTTAATATGATTACCATGAGAGCGGAAATGTTTAGCTACAGGGGTTTTAGGAGTTTCATCTTCTAGAGATAATAAATGTTGTCTGATACGGTCCTTAAGTGGTCGTGTGGTAAGACCTACGTATTGTTGGGAGCACTGCCGACATGTTATGAGGTATATTACAAAACGGGTAGTGCAATCTATTCTTTGTTTGATAGAGAATGTTTTGCCTGTGATAGATGAGGAAAAATAATCGGTTTTCTGAGTGTAATTACAACTCTTGCAGATATGGCCACATTTGAAGAAGCCTTTGTTGAGGCTGAGCCAATGTGTCCCAGGTGTAGGTTTGTTAGTGAAATATTTCCTAACTCTATCCCCTACTGTAGGGGCCTTCTTGGCTAAACATTTAATTTGTTGTTTGGTTATGTGTTTTAATTTGGTATCACTCTGGAGGATAGGAAGATATTTGTGTATTTTTTTGCAGATCTCATCAAATTGTCTGCTATACTGGGTAGAGAAAACAATTTCATCAGTAAATACATTTTTCTTTGTGGTGTTAGTGGTATTTCTACCATTGTAGCTTGAAAACAAAGACTGTATCTATTTTGCTCACTTGGTTGGCTGTTTGTGTGAGTGACTTCTTATTATAACCCCTTTCTAGGAGTCTCTGAGTGATAGAGTCTGCTTGTATTCTTTACTGTTGAATGTTGGAGCAATTTCTACGTGCCCTAATGTATTGGCCTTTGGGAATGCCTCTGATGGTATGTCTAATGTGGCAAGAGTCAGCTCTTAGTATGGTGTTTCGTGCTAGGGTCTTCCTATGGATTGTGGAAATGATGTTGGATCCTTCATCTATTTGAAGGTGTAAATCTAAATAGGCTATGGAGTTGGGTGATAGAGTATACGTGAACTTTAAGTTAAACAAGTTGTCATTAAGAAGGTCCACCAGGATATGGGCCTCTCTCTGGTTACCAGAGTTCCAAATGACTATAAGGTCGTCGATGTAGCGACCGTACACAACTAGATTGTCTCTGAGGGGGAAGTCATCAGCATAAATGCTGTTAAGTTCCAGCCAGCCCATGTATAAATTGGCATATGTGGGGGCAAATTTTGCCCCCATGGCTGTGCCACAATTCTGCAAATAGAATTCCCCCCCAGAGACAAAGTAGTTGTGTGAAAGGAGGAATTTTGCAGTGGAAACCACAAATTGAATGTATTCATCAGAAAATGATGTATACCTCCTGATCATATGACCAAGAGCCTCCAGTCCTTTTTGGTGGGGTATACTGGAGTAAAGGGCTGTTACGTCTATGGTAAGCCACTGAAAATTTGGTTGCCATTTAATGTCATTGAGCTGGTAGAGGAGATGGGCACTGTCTCTAATGTAGCCTGGCAATGTAGTAACTATGGGTTGTAAGACTGAGTCTAGCCAAGCCCCCAGTCTCTCACAAAGGGACCCCATGCTAGCCACAATGGGTCTCCCTGGGGGTCTAGTAAGGGTTTTGTGTATCTTGGGCACGACCCTGAAGGTAGGGGTAAGAGGGTTCTCTACAAATAAATATTCCATGGTTTCCTTGGTAATGAAGCCATTCTCCAGGGCCGTGTCCAAGAACGAGAATAATTCTTGGCTAAACCTAGAGGTTGGGTCATATCCTAGACGTGTATAGGTGTAAGTGTCCCCAAGGTGCACGTTGATTTCTTCCATATAGTCAGTGGTGTTAAAGGGACAGTTTACTCAAAAAAATTCTCCCCTTTAATTTGTTCCCAATGATTCACTTTACCTGCTGGAGTGTATTAAATTGTTTACAAGTAGCTCCTTTACCCTTAGATTGGCATTTGAAATTGTTGATTTAGCATGTGGTATCCCCACCTATTCTGAAAGTTTGTGGCCGCGCGTACCAGCTATAGATAAACTTTGTAAACACAGCCAGCAGAAGAAATTACACTCCCAGTGGGTTATAGAAGAGATAAGGTAATGCAATGTTGATTTTCCATTGTTCTCTCCAAGTACTGGTGATTGTTTTATGGACAGATATAAGATAAAGAAGCAGGTATATGTGCACAATGTGATACAGTAATGAGATCTGATTATACCTACAAGCTCAACCCATTTTATTAGGTTGTGGCTTCAAAACACAAAATCAGAGCTTAAATATACACAAAAAAACATAAAAAGCTATTTTTCATACATTTTTTTTCCCTGCAGTTGGTAAAAAAGCAATTGTAAACACATTAAGCGAAAAACTATTTTTCAGTATACTGTCCCTTTAAGAATCACTACCGCCCCACCCTTATCAGCCTGTGTTATTACAATATCGGGGTTGGTCTCTAGTTCAGCCAGTGCATTTTTTTCTGCAAGAGTAATATTGTGTTTGGCTGTTGAATGAGTGTCTTTAGTGGTCTCATTGAGTGATAAAATATCTCTCAATACTGTGTCTTGATATAATTCAATACTGGGACTTCTAGCCTGAATAGGGTAGAAAAATGAACGGTCTTTGTGTGGGAACTTGTATGTGGGTGAGGGAGTGCTGGAAGTGTTGTTTTGTAGTGATAGTAATGTGTTAAAGTCACATTGATCTCTGAAGAGTAGACCTGAGTGAGTGCAGTCTAAAGGTGTTAGGAAAGATTCTGGGGGGGAATCCTCCATATTAATCTCTGAAAAGTGTTTCCTTAGTGTAAGTTTGCGAAATAGTCTGTTAATGTCTATGACAGTAGAAAAGACATCAAAGTTTGTGCTGGGTGCAAAAGTGAGTCCTTTATTAAGTATGGAAATCTGTGCAGATGTGAGTTAAGTGTTAGACAAATTGATCACATTAATTATTTCTTTTTGTTTTTTGAGGCTGTCCTGCTGGGGTACCGGTGTGTCTGACTTGAGGCTTTAGGAGTGCTGGTTTGGCTGGGTGATTTGACAAGAGTGGCCAGGGTTGTTCTAGTCGGGACACCAGTTCCTACATTAGTTGAGGTAGAGGGTTCATTAGGCTCAGTAGTGGGAGTACTGGGGGATTGTGGGAGAGATGTTTCAGAATCGGTAGTTTCTATACTAGAAAAAGTAACTTTTTTCCCATTAGTATGACCCCTACGTTTTTTGTTACTATTCTTGGAGGTGTTAGAGTTTCCCCCTCCCCCTAGTGGGCCTAAGTTGTTGCCATGAGTAGACTATATTAAGGTCATAGTCCTTTGTGTCACGATTGTATTTAGACACTTTTCTGCTGGATAAGTCCATATCTAGTTTGTTAATGGTTTCCTCTAGCTGCGCTGTGTAATCCTTATATTGGGTTGTAGCCTCAAAGTTTTGAATGTGAGTCTCTGTAGCTTTAATTTCTGTCAGGATTGAGTCTCTTTCCTGTCTTTTATGTCTCAGTAGTTGGTTCATTAGGGTCATGGAACATCTAGTTAGGGTATGGTTCCACTCCTCCATAAACTCTGGTAGTTGTTGGGCAAAAGAGGGGAATTTTTTCATCCTTAGCCCACTTGGGACCTTCCCCTCCTTGATATATAAATCCAGGAATTCTATGTCCCACCAGAGATTGGTCTCCTTATATCGGAGTTTCTCCAGACCTGAAAATAATGAGGGCAAATTTTCTTCCCTAGGTACTGTAGGTAAAGCATTAGCACCTATTCCACACCCTTATTGATACCCATAGTGCTCCTTAACTACCGGTACAGGAACCAATGAATCAGAACCTACTTAAAGGGACATTAAACCCAATTTTATTCTTTCATGATTCAGATAGAGAATTTTAAACAACTTTCTAATTTACTTCTATTATCTAATTTGTTTCATTCTCTTGATATTCTTTCCTAAAAAGCATATATAGATAGGCTCAGTAGCTTCTGATTGGTGGCTGCACATAGATGCCTCATGTGATTGGCTCACCAAAGTGCATTGCTATTTCTTTAACAAAGGAAATCTAAAGATTGCAGCAAATTAGATAATGGAAGTGAATTGGAATGTTATTTAAAATGGTATTCTCTATCTGAATCATGAAATAAAAATTTGGGGTTTAGTAGCCCTTTAAGAGCTATGTCACTTCATTTTGACAAATCCCTGGCGAATCACCATGTTCTATTAATCGTCGTTTTTACCAAACATACAAATAAAGTAGTTAGCAAGTCCCTCCTGTTGGCCCTAATACCGCATTAGCAATTCAGTGTGTTAAAATAATCTGCTGTTTGTTACCCGATCGCAAGAGTAGTGATCATTCATAATAAAAGACGCATGGCTAGTTATACTAGCCAATGAAAATGTGATACGTATCTCCTACGTCATCAGTATGTCGGCAGTCACGCACATATTCTCATGTAATCGTAACAAAATAGCATAGCCACGCAATATATACATTTTTGACTAAAATTTTAAATAATCAAGAAACAAAGTGACAGGAAATAGTTAAGACATGCTGGGCAAAAAGAGCAACCTGTTTCCAGGAGTATGGTAGAAGTCTGTGGCTTATTTTATATAACAGCTAATATGAAAAATTTAGTCTAGAAATGGATCTCGTTCTTCACAGACATGTTTTTGTTGACTGATCAGAGTAAAGCAAGCATCTTAACACATTTGATATACCAAAATATGGCAGCATGTATATGAACTTATCAGTCCAGAGTTAGATATCATGTTACACAATCCAGATAGACATGTTGCCGTTAATAATTATTCAGAATAGGGCAGGCAACTATCCAATGTTGATATGACGCAACCTAGACCGACCTGTCATAGAAGCATCAATTGCCCAAAAATACATTGTAATCCAGCTGAGTATTCAGCCCCCTTGGAGACACTGTATCCAATCGGTATATCCATTGTGTTTCGGTCTGCAGTAATATTCTATGCCTGTCCCCTCCACTCTTCAGGGGGGGCACATGCTCTATTAGCATAGTTCTTTAACTGGCAGCCGTATGTCCTGCTTGTAGGAAATGGCATGCCACAGGTTGATCAGAGGTTTTCTTTTCAATTGCTTCTCAGATGGCGTGGCGAAGGTTCATCATTCTCTCTCTGAACGTGCTTGAGGTTTTCCCCACATAAACCAGGGAACATGGGCAAGATATTGTGTAGACAACAAACTCATTCACACAGGATAATCTGTGATGTATCCTATATTTCTTAGCAGTGTAGGGATGGTGAAATATTGGCCCAGTGAGCATACTATTGCAGGTAGTGCAATCCTCACACTTTTAACATCCTAATTTTCTCTTGCCATCCAACCAGGTACCTTTTTGGTAACATTTCACCAGATCATTATGGACAAGCAAATCTTTTAGATTAGGTGCCTTTTTATATACCAATCTAGGTGAAGGGTAGAGACCTATCAGACTTCACAATGTTCCAATTCTCCTTGACGGACCATTCCAACACGCTGTGCAAAGGTGAATACGTAGTTCTAAAATAAAATTAACTCTCTCAGTGATCATCTTATCTTGTGGTGTTCTGTTCAGTAATGCTGTTTGTTGTTTATCAGCAAGCCGGCTATGAGCCCTTTGAATGTCAATCCTGCTATAGCCCCTCTGTCTTAGTTTCGTAAACGTTTACTTCCTGTGTTTGTCTAGTAGTATCTAACGTATTGTTACGTACCACCCCCATGAGCTGAGATGACACTCTTTTTCTGATGTTTTCACAGCACCCAGTAATCAATATACACGGTTATCCCCCACCCCGAAGGCCT
>NW_026511676.1:27500-59674 GCF_027579735.1 Bombina bombina
TCTGCCCATAGAATTATCTTTGAAACCTCCATCATTGCCAGGGGACTCCTTGTTCCCCCCTGATGGTTGATATAGGCTACAGTCGTGATATTGTCCAACGGAAATCTGATGAACCTGGCCGCAGCTAGTTGAGGCCAAGCCTGAAGAGCATTGAATATCGCTCTTAGTTCCAGAATGTTTATCGGAAGGAGGGCTTCCTCCTGAGTCCAAGAACCCTGAGCCTTCAGGGAATTCCAGACTGCGCCCCAGCCCAGAAGGCTGGCATCTGTCACTATAGTCCACTCTGGTCTGCGGAAACTCATTCCCCTGGACAGATGGACCCGAGATAACCACCAGAGAAGAGAATCCCTGGTCTCTTGATCCAGATTTAACAGAGGAGACAAATCTGTGTAGTCCCCATTCCACTGATTGAGCATGCAAAGTTGCAGTGGTCTGAGATGTAGGCGGGCAAACGGAACTATGTCCATTGCCGCTACCATTAGGCCGATCATTTCCATACACTGAGCCACTGACGGCCGAGAAGTGGAATGAAGAGCACTGCAGGAAGTTAGAAGCTTTGATATCCTGACCTCTGTCAGTAAAATTTTCATGTCTACTGAATCTATCAGAGTTCCTAGGAAGGAAACTCTTGTGAGAGGAGAGAGAGAACTCTTTTCTCTGTTCACTTTCCACCCGTGAGACCTCAGAAAGGCCAGAACAATGTCCATATGGGACTTGGTGATTTGAAAAGTCGACGCCTGGATAAGAATGTCGTCTAGGTAAGGAGCCACCGCTATGCCCCGTGGCATTAGAACCGCCAGAAGAGACCCTAGAACCTTCGTAAAGATTCTTGGCGCCGTGGCTAACCCGAAGGGAAGAGCCACAAACTGGTAATGCATGTCTAGGAAGGCAAACCTTAGGAACTGATGATGATCTCTGTGAATCGGAATGTGGAGATAAGCATCCTTTAAGTCCACAGTAGTCATATATTGACCCTCCTGGATCATAGGGAGGATGGTTCGGATTTTCTCCATTTTGAAGGATGGGACCCTGAGAAATTTGTTTAGGATCTTGAGATCCAAGATTGGTCTGAAAGTTCCCTCTTTTTTGGGAACTATAAACAGGTTTGAATAGAAACCCTGACCCTGTTCCTCCCTTGGAACTGGATGGATCACTCCCATAACCAGTAGGTCTTGAACGCAACGTAAGAATGCCTCTCTCTTTATCTGGTTTGCAGATAGTTGTGAGAGATGAAATCTCCCCTTTGGAGATGAACCTTTGAATTCCAGAAGATATCCCTGGGAAACAATCTCTAGTGCCCAGGGATCCTGGATGTCTCTTTCCCAAGCCTGGGCGAAGAGAGAAAGTCTGCCCCCGACTAGATCCGGTCCCGGATCGGGGGCTACTCCTTCATGCTGTCTTAGGGGCAGCAGCAGGTTTTTTGGCCTGCTTCCCCTTGTTCCAAGCCTGGTTAGGTCTCCAGACTGGTTTGGACTGGGCTCCCTCTTGTTTTGTATTAGAGGAAGCTGAAGCTGCGCCACTCTTGAAGTTTCGAAAGGAACGAAAATTATTCTGTTTGGTCCTTAACTTATTGGACTTATCCTGAGGAAGGGTGTGACCTTTTCCTCCGGTAATGTCAGAGATGATCTCCTTCAGGCCAGGCCCAAATAGGGTCTGTCCCTTGAAGGGGATGTTAAGAAGTTTAGACTTTGAGGTAACGTCTGCTGACCAGGACTTAAGCCATAGCGCCCTACGCGCCAGAATGGCAAAACCTGAATTCTTAGCCGTTAGCTTGGTTAAATGAAAAATGGCGTCAGAAATAAAGGAATTAGCTAACTTAAGAGCTTTAATCCTGTCTAAAATATCATCTAACGGGGTCTCCACCTGTAGAGCCTCCTCAAGAGACTTGAACCAAAAAGCCGCTGCAGCAGTAACTGGGGCAATGCATGCAAGAGGCTGGAGAATAAAACCTTGATGTATAAAAATTTTCTTAAGGAGACCCTCCAATTTTTTATCCATAGGATCTAGGAAAGCACAACTGTCCTCGACGGGGATAGTTGTATGCTTAGCTAGGGTAGAGACTGCTCCCTCCACCTTAGGAACCGTCTGCCACGAGTCCCGTATGGCGGCATCTATGGGAAACATCTTTTTAAAAGCAGGAGGGGGAGAGAACGGCACACCTGGTCTATCCCATTCCTTAGTAAAAATTTCCAAAAACCTCTTAGGGACTGGAAAAACATCAGTGTAAACAGGCACTGCAAAGTATTTGTCCATCTTACACAATTTCTCTGGAACTGCAATGGATTCACAGTCGTCCAGAGTCGCTAAAACCTCCCTAAGCAATAAGCGGAGGTGTTCAAGCTTAAATTTAAACACTGTCATTTCAGAATCAGACTGAAGCAACGCCTTCCCTGAGTCTGAAATGTCACCCACAGATAGAAGCTCACCTGCCCCGGCTTCTGAGTATTGTGAGGGTATATCGGACACAGGTATTAAAGCGTCAGAAAGCTCTGTATTAGTTCTAGCCCCAGAGCGGTCTCGCTTTCCTTGTAACCCTGGCAGTTTGGACAATACCTCTGAGAGGGTAGCATTCATAACTGCCGCCATGTCCTGTAAGGTAAAAGAATTAGACGCGCTAGATGTACTTGGCGTCAATTGAGTGGGAGTTATAGGTTCTGACACATGGGGAGAGCTAGATGGCATAATCTCCCTTTTTTCAGTCAGAGAATCCTCTGGAGATAAATCCTTAAGCGCCATAATATGGTCTTTATAGTTTATAGAAATTTCAGTACATTTGGTACACATTCTAAGAGGGGGTTCCACAATGGCTTCCAAACATATTGAACAAGGAGTTTCCTCTATGTCAGACATGTTTAACAGACTAAAAGGTGAAACAGCAATTAAACAAAAACGTTACTGTGCCTTTAAGAGAAAAAAACTAGCACTTAAACTGCAAAACAGTGTAAAAATATAGTAAAGTCTTTGAAATTTTTACAGTGTGTGTAAGGGACTAAAGCAACATTGCACCCACTTGCAAATGGATGATTAACCCCTTAGGCCCCAAACCGGATTTAAAAAATGTTAAAAGACAGTTGAGCACTTTGCCACAGCTCTGCTGAGGCTTCTACCTGCCCTCAAATACGATTTTGTGCAGAAATAAACCCTTTGTAATGGTCCTCAGATGCCAGAGGACTCCTCTAGGGAAGCTGGATGTCTCAGTCTGAAGGAAGTCTGAAAATAGGCCCCTCCCACCAAGTACTGGATGTCAGAGGGGCCTTAAGAAAATACTCCTAGGAGTATCTGACTAGCCATGTGGAAACTAGGCCCCAAATAAAGACTTTTCTCCCCCAGAGAAAAAAACGTCCTATTTATGAAACATGTAAAACGTTTTGTCACTAAGTAATATGAGTATTAACATGAGTATTACCCTGTTTTGGAAGCATGATCCCAGTCGCTGTTAAATCACTGCATCTAGCTTACCTCAAATACACAAGGCTCTGTCAGCATTTTCTAGAACTTATTTCATCTCTCTAGAAATAAAAATACTGAACATACCTCAAAGCAGGAAATCTGCAGACCGTTCCCCCAACTGAAGTTTTCCCATACTCTTCAGTTATGTGTGAGAACAGCAATAGACCTTAGTTACAAACCGCTAAGATCATCAAACCTCCAGGCAGAAATCTTCTTCTAATTTCTGCCTGAGAGTAAAACAGTACAACACCGGTACCGTTTAAAAATAACAAACTCTTGATTGAAGGTAAAACTACACTAAGTCACCACATATCTCTTGATACTTCCTATCTTGTCAAGAGTTGCAAGAGAATGACTGGAGGTGGGGGTTAGGGGAGGAGCTATATAGACAGCTCTGCTGTGGGTGTCCTCTTGCAACTTCCTGTTGGGAAGGAGAATATCCCACAAGTAATGAATGAACCGTGGACTGGATACACCTTACAAGAGAAAACACATCTGAAGTTTCCCAAAAGCATGTTGGAAAAGGTGTTCTGGTCTGATGAAACCAAAGTTGAACTTTTTGGCCATAATTCCAATAGATATATTTGGCGCAAAAACAACACTGCATATCACCAAAAGAAAACCATACCCACAGTGAAGCATGGTGGTGTCAGCATCATGCGTTGGGTCTGTTTTTCTTCAGCTGGAACTGGGGCCTTAGTTAAGCTAGAGGGAATTATGAACAGTTCCAAATACCAGTCAATATTGGCACAAAACCTTCATGCTTCTGCTAGAAATCTGAACATGAAGAGGAACTTCATCTTTCAGCATGACAACGACCCAAAGCATAAATCCAAATCAACAAAGGAATGGCTTCACCAGAAGAAGATTAAAGTTTTGGGATGGCCCAGCCAGAGCCCAGACCTGAATCCAATTCAAAATCTGTGGGGTGATCTGAAGAGGGCTGTGCACAGGAGATGCCCTCGCATTCTGACAGATTTAGAGTGTTTTTGCAAAGAAGAGTGGGCAAATCTTGCCAAGTCAAGATGTGCCATGCTGAAAAAATCATACCCAAAAAGACTGAGTGCTGTAATAAAATCAAAAGGTGCTTCAATAAAGTATTAGTTTAAGGGTGTTCACACTTATGCAACCATATTTTATTTTTTTATTTTTATTTCCCTTTACCTAAAAGATTTCAGTTTGTTTTTCAAATGAGTTGTACAGTTTATAGGTCACATTAAAGGTGGAAAAAGTTCTGAAATTATTTATATTTGTCTAATTATTTTACATCACAGAAACCTGACATTTTAACAGGGGTGTGTAGACTTTTTATATCCACTGTATATATATATATATATATATATATATATATATATATATATATATATATATATATATATATATATATATATATATATATATATATATATATATATACATACACACATATATATATATATACACATACATACATATATATATATACATATATATATATATATATATATATATATATACACATACATATATATATATATATATATATATATATATATATATATATACACACATACATATACACATACATACACACACACACACATATATATATATATATATATATATATATATATATATATATATATATATATATATATATATATATATATATATATATATATATATATATATATATATATATATATATATATATATATATATATATATATATATATATATATATATATATATATATACACATACATACACACACATATAGACAGACACAATGTAGCCCTTTGCGGTCAAACACCATACCATATACTTTAAAACCCTTATAACTTTTTTTAGAAATATTTATATGAATATTTTTTTATCAGATAGTGTTTAGTGTAACTGTAATTTTAAATTTATTTATATTGTGTTTGGTGCAATTGTTCTTTTTTGTTTTGTTTTTACAAGCTACCCTTTACGCAAGCTTTTCCGTAGCACTAACCAGATGAG
This sequence comes from Bombina bombina, assembly GCF_027579735.1. Taxonomy (NCBI): domain Eukaryota; kingdom Metazoa; phylum Chordata; class Amphibia; order Anura; family Bombinatoridae; genus Bombina; species Bombina bombina. The sequence goes on from NW_026511676.1 coordinate 32,934, forward strand.
CGTAAAATGTGATTGGGCTCTTGCAATGACGTTTTCTTTCAACTTGTAATATGATCGGCCTTTAACATGTGTGTAAAAACCTGATATTACTCACGCACAAAAAAACGATATTGCTCACACACAAAAGTTAGCGCAGCACTTGTAATCTAGTCCATAGGCTTGTAGGGTGAGTAATCCTATAATTACAGCATGTTATTTTTCCACGATGATGGTTCTTTATACAAACACAGAAGAAATGCAAAGGTAGAAATTCTACTATACTGGCATACAGCATGTGCCCTATTACAGATTCAATGAAAACTCTTAAAGAGACAGTAAAATCAATTTTAAAATTATTATAGAAGAAATAGAGAGAGTAGTATATACCACTTATAAACCTCACGGTGCCTCCCTCTTAAATTATATCTTACTAAAAAGGAGCGAGAAAAATATTAGAGAATACAATAGAAACAGAATTTATGCTTACCTGATAAATTTCTTTCTCTTACGGTGTGTCCAGGCCACGGCTTCATCCTTACTTGTGGGATATTCTCCTACAGGAAGTGGCAAAGAGAGCACACAGCAGAGCTGTCCATATAGCTCCTCTCAGGCTCCGCCCCCCCCAGTCATTCGACCGACGGTTAGGAGAAAAAAAAGAGAACCATAGGGTGAAGTGGTGACTGTAGTTTACAAAAATAAATTTAAACCTGACTAAATCGCCAGGGTGGGCCGTGGACCGGACACACCGTAAGAGAAAGAAATTTATCAGGTAAGCATAAATTCTGTTTTCTCTTACATTGGTGTGTCCGGTCCATGGCTTCATCCTTACTTGTGGGAACCAATACCAAAGCTTAAGGACACGGATGAAGGGAGGGAAACAGTCATGTAACCTAAACGGAAGGCACCACTGCTTGCAAAATCTTTCTCCCAAAAAAAGCCTCCGAAGAAGCAAAAGTATCGAATTTGTAAAATTTGGCAAATGTATGCAGTGAAGACCAAGTCGCTGCCTTACAGATCTGTTCAACAGAAGCCTCGTTCTTGAAAGCCCATGTGGAAGCCACAGCTCTAGTGGAATGAGCTGTAATTCGTTCAGGAGGCTGCCTTCCGGCAGTCTCGTAAGCCAACCGGATGATGCTTTTCAGCCAGAACGACAGAGAGGTAGCAGTCGCTTTTTGACCTCTCCTCTTGCCAGAACAGACGACAAACAAGGACGATGTTTGTCTGAAGTCTTTAGTTGCTTTTAGATAAAACTTTAAAGCATGAACCACATCCAGATTGTGTAACAGACGTTCCTTGTTAGAAACTGGATTAGGACACAGAGAAGGAACAACTATTTCCTGGTTAATATTCTTATTGGAAACCACTTTTGGAAGAAAACCAGGTTTGGTACGCAAAACCACCTTATCTGTATGGAACACCAGATAGGGTGAGTTACACTGCAAAGCAGACAATTCAGAAACTCTTCTAGCAGAAGAAATTGCAACCAAAAACAAAAAACTTTCCAAGATAGTAACTTAATATCTATGGAATGTAGAGGTTCAAACGGAACCCCTTGAAGAACTGAAAGAACTAAATTTAGACTCCATGGAGGAGCCACAGGTCTGTAGACAGGCTTGATCCTAACTAAGGCCTGTACAAACGCCTGAACATCTGGCACAGCTGCCAGACGCTTGTGCAACAGAATAGACAGCGCAGATATCTGTCCCTTTAAGGAACTAGCTGACAACCCTTTCTCCAATCCATCTTGGAGAAAGGATAATAACCTTGGAATCCTAATCTTACTCCATGAGTAACCCTTGGATTCGCACCAACAAAGATATTTCCGCCATATCTTATGGTAAATTTTCCTGGTGAAAGGCTTTCTAGCCTGGATCAGAGTATCTATAACTGATTCAGAGAACCCACGCTTAGCTAGAATTAAGCGTTCAATCTCCAAGCAGTCAGTTGCAGAGAAACTAGGTTTGGATGCTTGAATGGACCTTGGATTAGAAGGTCCTGCCTCAAAGGTAGCTTCCATGGTGGAGCCGATGACATATCAACCAGGTCTGCATACCAAGTCCTGCGTGGCCACGCAGGAGCTATCAGGATTACCGAAGCCTTCTCCTGCTTGATTCTGGCTACTAGCCGAGGGAGAAGAGGAAACGGTGGAAAGACATAAACTAGATTGAATGACCAAGGCGCCACTAAGGCATCTATCAATGTCGCCTTGGGATGCCTGGACCTGGACCCGTAACGGGGAACTTTGGAGTTCTGGCGGGACGCCATCAGATCCAGTTCTGGAATGCTCCATAGTTGGGTTAGCTGGGCAAAAATCTCCGGGTGGAGTTCCCACTCCCCCGGATGGAAAGTCTAACGACTCAGATAATCCGCTTCCCAGTTGTCTACTCCTGGGATGTGAATTGCGGATAGATGGAAGGAGTGATCCTCTGCCCATTTGATGATCTTGGATACCTCCCTCATCGCCAGGGAACTCTTTGTTCCTCCCTGATGATTGATGTACGCTACAGTCGTGATGTTGTCCGACTGAAATCTGATGAATTTGGCCTCCGCTAGCTGAGGCCAGGCCTGGAGCGCATTGAATATCGCTCTCAATTACAAAATGTTTATCGGGAGAAGAGATTCTTCCCGAGACCATAGACCCTGAGCTTTCAGGGAGTCCCAGACCGCACCCCATCCTAAGAGACTGGCGTCGGTCGTGACAATGATCCACTCCGGTCTGCGGAAACTCATTCCCTGAGACAGGTGATCCTGAGACAACCACCAGAGAAGAGAGTCTCTGGTTATCTGGTCCATTTGAATCTGGGGAGACAAATCTGCATAATCCCCATTCCACTGTTTGAGCATGCACAGTTGCAGTGGTCTTAGATGAATTTGGGCAAAAGGGACTACGTCCATTGCCGCAACCATTAGACCGATTACCTCCATGCACTGAGCCAGAGAAGGCTGAGGAATGGCATGAAGAACTCGACAAGTATTCGAAAGTTTTGACTTCCTGACCTCCGTCAGAAAGATTTTCATTTCTACCGAGTCTATTATTGTTCCCAGGAAGGGAACCCTTGTGAACGGGGACAGAGAACTTTTTTCTACGTTCACCTTCCACCCGTGAGACCTTAGAAAGGCCAGAACAATGTCCGTATGAGCCTTTGCTCTTTGAAAGGACGACGCTTGTATTAGGATGTCGTCTAGGTAAGGTGCTACTGCAATGCCTCTTGGTCTTAGTACCGCTAGAAGGGACCCTAGCACCTTTGTGAAAATTCTGGGAGCAGTGGCCAACCCGAAGGGAAGAGCCATGAACTGGTAATGTTTGTCCAGAAAGGCGAACCTCAGGAACTGATGGTGATCTTTGTGGATAGGAATATGCAGGTACGCATCCTTTAAGTCCACGGTAGTCATATATTGACCCTCCTGGATCATTGGTAAGATTGCCCGAATGGTTTCCATTTTGAATGATGGAACTCTGAGGAATTTGTTTAGGATTTTTAAGTCCAGGATTGGCCTGAAAGTTCCTTCCTTTTTGGGAACTACAAACAGGTTTGAGTAAAAACCCAGTCCTTGTTCTGCTGTTGGAACTGGGTGTATCACTCCCATTTTTAGAAGGTCTTCTACGCAATGTAAGAATGCCTGTCTCTTTGTCTGGTCTAAAGACAAGCGAGAAATGTGGAACCTTCCCCTTGGAGGAAGGTTCTTGAATTCCAGAAGGTACCCCTGAGTGACAATTTCTAATGCCCAGGGATCCTGAACATCTCTTGCCCAGGCCTGAGCAAAGAGAGAGAGTCTGCCCCCTACTAGATCCGGTCCCGGATCGGGGGCTACCCTTTCATGCTGTCTTGGTAGCAGCAGGCTTCTTTGCCTGTTTACCCTTGTTCCAGCCTTGCAGGGGTTTCCATGCTGGTTTGGACTGGGAATCGTTACCCTCTTGCTTAGTGGCTGTAGAGGTAGAAGCAGGTCCGTTCCTGAAATTGCGAAAGGAACGTAAATTAGACTTGTTTTTAGCTTTGAAAGGTCTATCTTGTGGAAGGGCATGGCCCTTTCCCCCAGTGATATCTCAAATAATCTCTTTCAACTCTGGCCCGAATAGGGTCTTACCCTTGAAAGGAATATTAAGCACGATGCCACAGCCTCTACTGTGGCTTTTACCTTCCTTAGGGATTATTTGAAGGAGAAATAAGCCTCTCTGAAGTCCCCTCTGAGGTCTCTGGACTCCACACGTGAAGCTGCATGAACTGTCTAGTCAAAAACAACTGCGCAATTGAGGCGCGAAAATGAGGCCCCCTCCCTCTTCATTACAGAGTGCTGGGGCCTTTGAGGTAGATTAGGAGTCTAATCAAGTGCCAGGCGAATAAAAAACCCATAAGCGTTTTAGAAGTCTCAAAAAACACCATATCCATACTTAAATCATGCTAATAAGCAATCGATTAAGCCCAAAATAGTGTCAACCAGAAATTAAGCCCTTAATTTAAGCCATCATTTTATACAGAGTCTAAGAAAAATGGCTTACCTACCCCTGTGGGGATTTCTGACAGTCTTCTAGCATTACTGGGTCTTGTTAGAAAAATGATTGATCATACCTGAAGCAGTTAAGCCTGCAAACTGTTCCCCCCAACTGAAGTTCTCCTTTATTCAACAGTCCTGCGTGGGAACAGCAATAGATTTTAGTTACTGGTGCTAAAATCATATTCCTCTCAGCAGAAATCTTCATCTCTTTCTGCTTCAGAGTAAATAGTACAAGCCGGCACTATTTTAAAATAACAAACTTTTGATAGAAGAAATAAAAACTACAAATCTAACACCACAAACTCTTTACCCTCCCGTGGAGATGCTACTTGTTAGAGCGGCAAAGAGAATGACTGGGGGGCGGAGCCTGAGGGGAGCTATATGGACAGCTCTGCTGTGTGCTCTCTTTGCCACTTCCTGTAGGGATTGAGAATATCCCACAAGTAAGGATGAAGCCGTGGACCGGGCACACCAATGTAAGAGAAAAGGGAATAAAAACGGCACACATAAGAGGTGAATTCAACAATTTATTAAACTCATATAGCATTTACAAAAGGAGTTTGCCCAAACATGCCCTGCCATCTCAAAAATAGAGCAGAAACATGCAACCACACCACTATATACAAATTAAAACCAGAACTACATCTCATATCAATATAATACAAGCCTGTATCATTAAATCACACAATTAGTACCATTTCCTGTATCGGATAGCTATAAAATCCAAAACAGGTAGAGCTCTAATATATCACTTATACATGCAGAGGTAAAGTAACACCACAGAGCTGCATTAATATGTGATTTTTTATATATATATATATATATATATATATATATATATATATATATATATATATATATATATATATATATATATATATATATTTATTTATTTATTCTATATCAGTCGCATATAGCAAAGTACAAGAAAATTAAACATCAAATGAATTGTATCTAGCATCACAGGCATACATAGCCTTGCTTGAACAAATGGCAGGATACAATACAGATTAAATAATCCTCTTATGAATCCAATTTATAATAACCTGTGATCACAGAGTAAATGTATACAGTTTGGAACAAAACAGAGAAACATATACATATACATGAGCAAGCAAGCAAATATAAAGTTCATGCAATACTAACAAAAGTTAATTCACCTCCTCCCTATGATGAATGTAGAAATGGGAGGGGTCAGCCTCCAAAAATCACCTGATTGGACAGGCCGTGCTGTTAGCAAGACAAAGCAATCTTCATACTGAATACAATGTATCCGTTTGAATCAAAAGATATACTTTTAAGCAAATGATTGCAACTTTTAGGCGTGTGTGGGATACATATCTGATCTTACCATAGATGTACCAAGCAGGCCATTCTGCTACACCATGTGTTCACACAGATAATAAACAACGCCTCACACTGGATATTTTGTTTGCAAATGCAGAAATCTTCGTAATGGATATTATATACCCGTTCTTACCAAGAGATGTACCTTAGGCAGCAAATTGCATAGTGAGCATATACAAAGTATACAGGTGATCTTACCACAGATGTACCAAACTTTATATAGCAAGCTATCAGTTCCACTCCACTTTATATTCACACAGGTAGTGAGCAACGCCTCACCCTTAGTACTTTGTATGCTTTCTTACCAAGATGTACCAATAACGTGCTATAAGAGCAATAATCCACATCAAAGATTGTATTTTAGTGCATGCATAGGGTATAGCATAGGTCTTACCATAGATGTACCATTCATCCTATGTCATGGTACATCTATGGTAAAACCTATGCTATACCCTTTGGGCAAACTTCTTTTGTAAATGCTATATGAGTTTAATAAATTGTTGAATTCACCTCGTGTGCCATTTTTATTCCCTTTCTTTTTTAGAGGATTATTGTATTCTCTAATATTTTTCGCTCTCCTTTTTAGTAAGATAAAATCTATTTTAACCCTTAAACTGCTGAGCCATTTCCACACCTGTGCTGAGCTGTTTTGCAGTTTCTAGATATCACTCACATTTTGGCCATACTGTATTTTTAGTGAGAAACTAACACAAATTATATATCTTTATCTTTTTTTTTTTTTTACCAGGAGACCCATCAGATTCAAACTATACCATTATTTTATGTGTATATCATTTTGTGTAAGAAACCTGCAAGAAAAGTGTGAAAAGCATTTATTTAACCCTTTCGTGACAGGGTTAAAGTGCCTACATCGGAACAACTGTTCCGATGTAGACAAATTGAAACTACGCGATCGTGCATACGATCGCGAGATTTCAATTATTGGATCGCATCTGGGGGGCGTCCCTACAATCCTAGGAACGCCCTCCAGACCGCGATTAAATCCCTGAAGCACAGAAGGCTTCAGGACAGCCGTTAGTTATGACGTTCCATTCCGTCATAACGGCTTTAAAGCCCAGTCTAATTATGACGGAATGGAACGGCATAACGGCTTTAAAGCCCAGTCTAATTATGACGGAATGGAACGGCATAACGGCTTTAAAAGGTTAATTAAAATTTGAATAAACAAAGTTATAAACAATAGTGTGTGTGTGTTTTTCCTCTAAACTTTACAGTAAAAAGGAGTTATCCTTATATGAATGAGGGCCTTTAGGTATAGTTATGTAGCTTTGATCTGCACATAGGGGCTCCCATGAGCCTCTCTGCAAATAAATGTCTATTTATTCATGCCAGGTGATCATTATTACCAAGTAATCACCTGGCTACTAACACTTATATAGGGGTTTTATTCTTTATAAAAGGGGTATTGGGGGTCTCTAGGCCTTTTTAATGGCCTGTTAGAGAATATGTTGTGTACTTTTTAGTTATTTAGTCCCTGGTTGATGCCAGAACCGTATACCACCAGGGATGGCGCAATGAGCTACGAAAGCCCCCACAACGACACATGGTCATCATCCACAGTAAATACATTGTGCAGATGATGACCACATATTGTCATACGCCCTTAAAGGGTTAAAAAAAAAAAACTTTCCAATTTACTTTAATTATCAATTTTGCTTAATTCTCTTGGTATCCTTTGTTAAAGCAACTTTTGCTGCTATAGAGTGTCTGTAGCATTATGTGGCAGCAGTGTATGTAACTATGAATAGCATTGATTTAAACATTGTTGCAAACACTGCTGCCAGATGCACATGCACGCTCCTAAGCTCATTTAGGATTCTTTTTTAACAAAGGATACAAGAGAACTCTGCAAAATTGATAAAAGTAAATTGGAAAGTTTTTTTAAATGTTATGCTCTATCCAATCCTGTTAAGTCTGACTTTACTGTCCCATTATGATGCTTCTTTACTTTAGAGCTTTTTATATTTGATATCATATTAAAATGTGTGTAAATAACTGTACAATAACTACTTCAATTGTTCTTCAAATGTTTTCAGTTTGTTCAATAAAAAAGTCTAAACAAAAAAGTAATATTTGACAATATAAAAATAAAATACAGTACTGAAGACACAGGCATACCCAAATAGATACATCCTCCTATTCCAATAATGGAGGCAGCGCTATGATAGAGAGGTAGCGTGACGTACACAATATCATCTGGTTTTCCACCAAAAGCCCATATTCCAGCAGCCCCTTTTAGTGCCTGGAGTTGGCTTATAACAGCTGCTTTTGGAAGACCTGCAATGAAAAGTATATTCAATGTTTAAAGGGAAAGGAAACCCCAAAAAATGAATTCATGATTTGGATAGAACATACAATTTTAAACAATATTTAAATTTACTTTAATTAATAAATATGCTTCATTCTCTTGTTATCCTTTTCTGAAGAAACATTGCACTACTAGCAGCTAGCTGAACAGATCTAGTTAGCCAATCACAAGAGACAAATGCATGGAGGCACCAATCAACACTGAGCTCACACTAGTGTAGGATATGTGCATATTCAGTTTCAACAATGGATACCAACAGAACAAAGCACTTTTGAAAAGTGATTATAAAAGTGTCTTAAAATTACATGCTCTGATTATTGCTTATTGTTTATTTTTTACTTTCCTATCTCTTTAATGAATTAAATAATGTTTCAATCACTGGAGCACAAACTCTAGAACAGAAGAGCGCAGATGAGTCATCATTAAAAGGACATAAAAGTGTAAAAATACAATGCTCTAATTTGCAACAGCATTTATCATTGTTCTACTGCTAGCACATAACTGTGTTTAATCTCAGAGCAAAGAGGTTGAATACATATATAAAGTCAGCTCCAAAGCAGCAATGCACTAAATGGGCCAAAAACTAACACATCTGGTGAGCCAATGACAAGAGGCATATGTACCTAGCTACCAATCAACTTCCAGTAGTGCATTTCTGCTCCTGAGCCTGCTTAAGGATGCTATTCAACACCAAGAAAACAAAGTCAGTTTGATAATACAATCGCATTGAATATAATCTTAAAATTGCATGATCTATCTGAATCATGGAACTTGTAGTTTGACTTTTATGACCCTTTATTTTTAATCTGATGGTGACATTGAGGCTCAAAATCTACAAAAGCCTATACAAGTTATATCACATTTCCACAAGAATACAAAAATAAAAAATACAAACTCAGCTTTATATTGCACTCTAAATCACACCCCATCTCAGTTAATTCATTTGTAAACTGAATGTTACAATATGTGTTAGCTGCTCATCCAGGGCATTAACACTCCCATAGTGGCCCGTGGGAATTACGTTCTCTAAGTGGTTGGGAGTACAGCAGCATGTGCAGAATAATAGGGGCATGGTTTCCTCTAAGCCACTGGTTTTCAAACCTGACCTCAGGCCTCCCCAACGGTCCAGGTTTTCTGGATTACCTTGGATGAGAGCAGGTAAAATACCCATGGTTACTAATAAGCAGATTGTTTCACCTGTGCTCCAGTTCAGATATCCTCAAAACGTGGCCTGTTAGGGAGGTATGAGGACAGGTTTGAAAACCAGTGCTCTAAGGTGTACACGTGCACACTCTTTTCGGAGGGAGCGCACACAGCCTTTGAAAGGAATTCATTTTATTTTAATGGTGCTTGACTTGGAGAGTTGTGCTACACGTTTCTCAGTTACCACTAACCGTTTCACCTGAAGAAACGGTTAGTGTTAACTAAGAAACGTGTAGTTAGATAGATTGTTTAACGTGTCGTTTATGCTTTTATTAACTTAATTGTACATTTATGCTACAATCCGTGTTACTGTGGGAGTTTGGTAATCTGTTTTGCAGCTGCTGTGGGCTCTCTCACGTTAAATATACACTACTATTGTGGGATGGGTTTCCACCTACTGCTGACGTAGTACCATCAGAAAGACACGAGATTCCTGACAGAGTATATCAGATCCGGGAGTATAGGCGAGCTGGACAGCTTCTAATAGTTCAGCCGGTCTGCACAGCACATTTATACGTGTTGGATAAGGATCGTACAAACATATTGCACTAATGGGCGCCCTCTTTTTTCTCTGTGTACTCAGCCATTGTGGTGGAATCATCTGGAAGAGGAATCATCCTGTATACCATAGATCAAAGATTCCTTACTCCATTCATAAGGACTTAAATTGACTTAATGTAACTATATGTTGAGTTTTGTACACCTTGTATAGTCAGATTTATTGTTTTACCGGTTAGCCCATGTTTTCTGGACTGTTGTCCATTTTATTGCTACTGTATTAATTATTACTCATTTTTGAAACGCTGTGTTGCTGTTGATCTCTTGTTTTGGTCCAGTCTGCTTTTTAATTAGGAAGATAAAAGTGCCAGGTATGTTTTTGTTACGTGTAGCAGAGCTTGTTAGATGAGCATTTATTATGTGCATATTTACTGCACTGTAAAAATGTTACGTTACATTTGTTTGTCTATGTAATAATCTGACGTTTACCTAACTATAATTTATTTTAATCGGAGAACAATAAATAGATGCAGTAGTTGTGGATTGGTAAATAAAGTGACTTGCATGTGAATAGTGAGAGTTCAGCTAAACTGTAGTTTTAGTGTGGATAAAACCTTTTAGATTGACATCTGTTGGAAAAGTCTATTAATTTATTTCTAACATGTTCTCTCTCATCTGTTCTTTTTCTTTTGTTCCCTGCCTCTGTTCTCACTCCCTCTGTTCTCCCTCCCTTTCTCCATCTCTCCCTCCCTCTGTTCTCCCTCTCTCTCACTTCCATTTGTTCTCTCTCCCTCTCTTTCTCCCTCCCTCTGTTCTCCCTCTTTTTCTCACTCCCTCTGTTCTCTCTCTCTCTCTCCCCCCTCTCCCTCTGTCTCACTCCCTCTGTTCTCCATCTCTCTCTCTCTCTCTCACTCCCTCTGTTCCCTCTCTCTATTCTCCCTCTCTCACTCCGTTCTCCCTCCCTCTCTCACTTCCATTTGTTCTCCCTCCCTCTCTCTAACTTCCATTTGTTCTCCCTCCCTCTCTCTAACTTCCATTTGTTCTCCCTCCCTCTCTCTAACTTCCATTTGTTCTCCCTCCCTCTGTTTTCCTTCTCTCTCTCTCTTACACACACACCCTCCCTCTGTTCTCTCTGAGTTCTCCCTCTCTCTCACTCCTTAATGTTCTCCCTCTCTCACTCCTTAATGTTCTCCCTCCTTAATGTTCTCCCTCCCTCTCTCACTTCCATTTGTCTCTCACTTCCATTTGTTCTCCCTCCCTCCCTCTAACTTTCATTTGTTCTCCCTCCCTCTAACTTCCATTTGTTCTCCCTCCCTCTGTTTTCCTTCTCTCTCTCTCTCTCTCTCTCTCTCACACACACACACCCTCCCTCTGTTCTCTATGAGTTCTCCCTCTCTCTCACTCCTTAATGTTCTCCCTCTCTCTCACTCCTTAATGTTCTCCCTCTCTCTCACTCCTTAATGTTCTCCCTCTCTCTCACTCCTTAATGTTCTCCCTCTCTCTCACTCCTTAATGCTCTCCCTCACTCCTTAATGCTCTCCCTCTCTCTCACTCCTTAATGCTCTCCCTCCCTCACTCCTTAATGCTCTCCCTCCCTCACTCCTTAATGCTCTCCCTCCCTCACTCCTTAATGCTCTCCCTCACTCCTTAATGCTCTCCCTCACTCCTTAATGCTCTCCCTCACTCCTTAATGCTCTCCCTCACTCCTTAATGCTCTCCCTCACTCCTTAATGCTCTCCCTCACTCCTTAATGCTCTCCCTCACTCCTTAATGCTCTCCCTCACTCCTTAATGTTCTCCCTCACTCCTTAATGTTCTCCCTCACTCCCTCCCTCTGTTCTCCCTCACTCCCTCCCTCTGTTCTCCCTCACTCCCTCCCTCTGTTCTCCCTCACTCCCTCCCTCTGTTCTCCCTCACTCCCTCCCTCTGTTCTCCCTCACTCCCTCCCTCTGTTCTCCCTCACTCCCTCCCTCTGTTCTCTTGCCCTATCTCTCTCTCTCTCTTGATCTCTATATTTTCTGTTCTCTCCCTCTGTTTTCTCCCCATCTCTCTAACTTTATTTTCTCTCCGTTCCCTCTCTCCATCTTCCCCCTTCTCTCTCTCCCCCTTCTGTTTTCCCTCCTTTTCTCTCTCTCCCCTTCTCTCCCTCTGTTCTATCTCCGACTATTGTGTGTATGTTAATACTTTTATGACAACATTTTCAAGTTTAACTACACTTAAATGGATATGAAACCCACATATTTTCATGATTCAGATAGAGCATGCAACTTTAAACAACTTTCTAATTGACTTCTATTATTACATTTTCTTTGTTCTATTAGTATCTTTTTGTTAAAAATCAGAGACCTAAGCTCAGGAGCATGCATGTGTCTGGAGCACTATATGGCAGCAGTTTTGCAAGTATGTTATCTGTTTGCAAGAGCACTAGATGACAGCACTATTTCCTGCTATGTATTGCTCCAGACACCTACCTAGGTATCTCTTAAAGAATACTATGGGAACAAAGCACATTTTACAATAGAAATAAAATGGATTATTTTTTAATTTTTTTCTCAATTGTAGGCTCTGTCTGAATCACAAAATACAATTTTCGAGTTTCATATGGCCACATTTTGGTGATAGAGAAATAAAAACAAGCAAAGAGCTTACAGAATATATATATATGTATATCAGTAGCAAAGATGTGCACTCTCACTTAGTAGCAAATGCCAGGGTGCTAGTGGGAATCAATATAGAAAAATAACAGACTTGCACTCGCTGGTCTTTTTTTGTGAAATATTTTACTAAAATGACCAGCGAGTACAAGTCTGTTATTTTTATATATATATAATATCACACACACACACAACACAGAACTGAATTTATAAAAACTAAATTTATTTACATGCAGTACATACGGTGACATTTCGGGTGTCCACAAACCCGTTTCTCAGATCTGTTTGGTCTGAGGAAGGGGTCCGTGGACCCGAAATGTCACCATATGTACTGCATGCAAATACATTCATAAACTCCAAATTGGCGTGAGAGTTTATGAAGAAGTGGTGTGAACAGCTTCAAGGCATTCACCTCATGATAAATCTTGTCAAAGTCTTTTGATATGACACTCAATTTTACAATTAAAAATAAATAAAATTTCCTTAAAGGGACAGTAAACACCATGATTTTTTTAAATAAAAGGTTAACTTATAAATAGTCAAAAAACAAAACAAACATTATTTATTTTGCCTACTTTTCGTATAATTTAGCTCTGTAGCAGACTTCTCAAGGCCAACACTGTTACATATATTTCCCCAAAAATTTACTTTATACTAACATTATGAGTGTGGATAAACCTGACTGCAAACAAGGTTTACTGTCCCTTTTAAAGTGCATACTTCAAGCCATATCAAATATCAGAAAAGGCAAGTATGTGTGCAGTGTGTGTATGAGCACCTGGGAGTGTGCGTAATTGTAGGAGTACCTCTAGGTGAGTGCAGGAGGTGAAGAGCAACTGTGGTTGTTTACTAGAGTAGAAGATCACCTGTGAGTTTGTAAGAAAGGTCAAGAGTCTGTGGTCTGTGACTAGGGTGGGAGAGCACCAGGAAATGTATGCAGAAGAGTGGGAAAGACTGTGTGTTTAGATAAGCAGGAGAGAGCTTGGTGGGTGTGCTTAAGAGAAAGAGAATGACTGGCAGGGTTGCAAAAGTACAGAAACTCCTGAGCATGTTCACAAGGGTGTTATAAGCAACTGCATGTGTGTGAGTAAGAATGGAAAAAAAAAATTATGGTTACCTGATAATTTCCTTTTCTTCTGATGGAAAGAGTCCACAGCTGCATTCATTACTTTTGGGAAAATAAGAACCTGGCCACCAGGAGGAGGCAAAGACAACCCAGCCAAAAGCTTAAATACTCCTCCCACTCCCTTCTATAAAGGGACAGTAGAAGAAACATCACGGTGAAAGGTGCCAGAAGGATGCCCCACATACAATTACGGGTGGGGAGCTGTGGACTCTTTCCATCAGAAGAAAAGGAAATTATCAGGTATGAAAAATTTATGTTTTTCTTCTTAAATTGAAAAAGAGTCCATAGCTGCATTCATTACTTTTGGAAAAACAATACCCAAGCTATAGAGGACACTAAATGCCAAGACGAGAGGGTACAATAGGCGGCCCATACTGAGGGCACCAAGCCTGAGCCTCTACCCGATAAAAAACTGCTTCTTCTGAAGCCGAGAAAACTTTAAGAGGAAAAGCCCCAATGACACTGACTCGCAGTTAGTCCAGAAGCCAAACCAGAGACCGTAAAAGGACTTGACTGAGCCAACAGTCCTCCAGGAGACACCGTCGCCCAACAAACAGTCCTCCACCGCTCATCTCCACAAATGAAGGAGATACCAGCTGAAAAACCCAAGGGAACAAGGCAAAGGAGAACCAAGGAAACCGAAAGGTCCCCTAATACAAAAAAGAACACCTCCACGAGTGAGCCCAGCTCAGAGACCCAAAGGGGCCCAAACAGGGAAAGGAGGCCACACCTATACCAAGCGAAACCCGGGACAAGACCGGGCACAGAAACAGAACAGACGTCTCTCCAACATCCTGCAAGCACGAATTGCAACTGAAAAGGCAAAGTCCTCCCAGTGTCAAGAATACCAAGGCATTCGACCATGAAAAAGTGTGTAATATACCCAGGTGAGAAACCCCAAGTTTGAGAACACAGAGTCCATAACAGGATGACACAGGGGATACTTGCGAGGAAGAACAGTCAATCAAGAAACAGACCGTAAAAGCAACCCCAGACAAAGGGCATGCTCCAGGCAACCTAAGTCGCCGGACCCAAGCACAAGTCCCTAAAAAGGGAACACAAAACCTCAAATTGAGGCCCCCCGAGAAGGAGAGTATACCCTCAGAACTCTAAGGAAGAGTAAACTTTCTTCTGAAATCAATGGAGCCAGTTGAAAGGAAAATATATACCCTAGCAGACTAAGCTAACAGAATAGATTCCACAAAGCTCACACATCCAAAAGGAGACTGCGACCGAACGCAGCTCCATATCCCGCTCGGCCATCCTGACCTGCAGACCCACAGCCAGCTGGACCAACCCAGCCTTAGGGATGCAAAACAGGGGAACAAAAGCATTCCAAAACAGGTACAGGAACAAGCGTAAGGATAGCACAGCCTTCCCCACAGAGTACAAGTACAACCCAACTCTGAAAACAGACAACAAGGCCATAGACCTAAGGATCTATCAAAATAAAGGCCCAACAAGTCTGCTTGGAGCCAGCAAGACCCCCGGGGGAACCAATCCCACCTTTCTGCCTCCCATCCAGGAGAATCCCTAAGCACAGCCATGGGAACACTGGCAAGCTGAACAGGGGAATTCAACCTTAAGGCGCACCAAAAATTGGACATCCAATGCAAGCAGCTGGGTATGAACCAACCACCCTTGAGGCTCAAGCCACATGGCTAACCACCAGATGACATGGGTCACTCTGTGGCAAAGAGTAAAAAATACTCCGAAATCCTGGCCAACCATGACCAGGTTAAGTAGATGGAGCAAGGACATAGCCCCAGTTCCCACTACCATGGAACACCCCAACTAGCCCTGAGATCCAAGATTCCAAAACCACCCAAGACTGGGTCAGGAAAAAGGCCAAGCGAAGCCTCAGCAAAAGGAATTCTCAGTGAGAAAAACAGATCCGAGCACCTAATAGTTCAGGCAAACCTTACCCTAGAACTAAACACCCCAACTGGCCAAAAAGTCAGACACAAGCGTATTGATGCATATCCAGAGAATCCGGATAGCGAGAACTCGAAAGCCCTAACTAAAGGAAGGAACCACCCCTAGCCAAGTCCAACGCTCCAAGGAGAAAGGCTAGAAGTCGTATGAAGATACTTCTCAGAGCCTCAGGACAACCAAGGGAAACCTTGAGGTAAAAAATAAATCCTACTAGCAGGACTAGTCTCCCTATCACCTCCGCACAAGCAGAGGACACAAGGAAGAGAAAGGCACTAAGCCTACCCAGCTCTGGAAAACCCTGAGCTAAACAAAGTCCCTGCAGGGAACAACCATCACCCGGAAACAGAGATCCCTAAAAGGAGATTTAACTCACCCGGAGACAATGGAAGAAGATCCAAGGGTCTCTTATAACTCATACAGACAGCACACGTCAAAGAGTAAGAGCTGCATCTAGATACAATACAAACAGCTTATGTGTACACCTGCAAGGTGTCAAAAGCTGCAACTGGATTTAAACTGCAAACCTTCCGCATGCTAGACAGCTATCCTGTACAAGCTGTTGGATCAAGTCCAAAAGGACAAATCCAGAGGCCTAAAAATGAAGGCCAAACTGCTCAACTGCTGTAAGGGGCGTTAAGCCCTCCAGCACATGGGGGAGGAAAACTCTAAGTTCTGATGAAATCAGATAGAGTGACGCAGTGGAAAACTCCCATGCCCGGCCATCTATGACTTAAGGCTGTAAGGACTGAAACCACTCGTCCCACCTCACGGACCCACAGGTCCTCTCGAACGCTTAGTTGAACATGAAAACTATGATAACCTAAGCACTCTGTACTTCTACGGAACCAGCCAAGCAGAGCAGCGCCACGTGTCTGAACAGCTGCAAGACCGAACAAATCCGACAGGACCAGCCTGCACCTAGGGTCCTACCGGCAAGCTGCATAAATTCTCCCTCATAGGGGAAAAACAGAAAACAGACATTTTTAACATAGGACTAACATGTCTAAAACAACTTCCGAAGAAGTAAGAAAGAGTATCAATCCCAGAAGGTTCACGAAGGAAACAAAAACAAATAAAAGACATCCCATCGGATAAAAATAAAATATAAGGCAACCCGGAGGTTAACGCCTAAAAAGACACAGGCCTACCCGCAGGACCAGTCAAACGGAGCCCTATCTTTCAAAACTGGGAAAGATCTCAAACAAATAACAATCAGGAGATTACTTCATCCCCACATGTCTAATGAGGAGCACCATTCGAATTATCAGACTGAAAATCCCTGTATCTGGTAATGATAGGGTCATTCAATAACTGAAAAACATGTCTGAGCAACATGCGAAGGCACGCAATCCTGTAACCAAAGGCACAACACTCAGGGACAGTTACACCTGCGGGGAACTGTAGAGGCCCTCCCCAAGGTGAAAGGCCCAGGACAATAGGGCACGAGTACATTCTCAAAGAAACGTCTGGACTCTGCAGATGAACAAATTGCCAACATTACATGGAAGCGAAAACGTGCTGCAACCTCCGGGGGGGGGGGGGGGGGGGGACACGCCACCCTGCATGGAGGAACCATAAACTGGGTTACCCGCATGTGATGTGCAGAAGTATGATTTCGTAGGGAACTCGCCTCTTAAAGGACAGGACCCCCAGAGGTGGATGGCTCAGCAGTTCCTTGATTCCCAGAGTCAGAGGAACCAGGCGCTCTGAAATGGCATACAGAACAAAACTGGTTGACAGGTGTCAACGAGGCCACTCCAGATTCATCAACGGACACAGAATCTGAATCTAAAATCAAAAAATAGTCTCAGTATTAGAATCCTCCGTAACTGAATCTGAATTAACACAGTCTCAGCATCAGAATCCTCCATAACGGGATAGAGGATATTTAAATATGGACTAAAGAAGTAAAAACAAAAACGGCACCTGACACCCCCAATGGCTGGGGCACTCACCACCTCCTATGACCAGACCCCTGCGGACTAGAAAATTTCCTTCGCCACGCGGTCAGGAATGCGGAAATGGAAAAACGGAACGTAGCCACGCCCGAACACAAGGTGAACCGTACATGCAAAAAAAAAGTGTGCCCAACCAAAGGACTCAATATTCTGACCACGAGCCCAGTAAACATCACACATAAGCAGGTTGAAACACATAAAAAACATGATTATAAACCCCCTCTGTTCAATAACCCCCCTCAGGAGATATTAACCCTCGATTCCAAGATACTAAAAGAGACTCACTGAGACCCTTATGTATAAGTTAGACCCGCAAGGTGGTAGCCTCTCCGGAAACATTCACATTACAGTACATTAACGAATAAAGTAAAATGAAACGATCTTACCTGAATCTACACCGTGGAACAGGAACACGGCCCTTTAAGTGTGATGGATAGTAGCATCGCCTCCGACATGGAGCTGTTAATATGAGTCAGGATGGTTTCACAGAAAGAAACTACCTGCATCTCCGGACTCTAACTTTCATCCAAGCCCTCACTGAGAGACTGACAGGACTACTTAAAACTCCTGTCCCATGCCGAAGAGTACTACCCTCCATAAGAGACAAAAACAAAAATTCTGACACTTCTCTGCCATCCTCCAGGGACGAAAGGCAAAGAATGACTGGGTTTGAGGGAGTGGGAGGAGTATTTAAGCATTTTGGCTGGGTTGTCTTTGCCTCCTCCTGGTGGCCAGGTTCTTATTTTCCCAAAAGTAATGAATGCAGCTGTGGACTCTTTCCATTTAAGAAGAAAAGAGTCTGTGTTTAAAATAAGCTGAGCACGTGCATGAGTGTGCATAAGTGAGAGGGGTCTGGGGGGGTGCATACGTGTGAGAGGGGCCTGAGTGTGACTGTATACACATGTGAGAGGGGCCTGGGGTGCGTGCATACGTGTGAGAGGGGCCTGAGTGTGACTGTATACACATGTGAGAGGGCCTGGGGGTGAGTGCATACATGTGAGAGGGGCCTGAATGCGTGTGTATACATGTGAGAGGGGCCTGAGTGTGTGAACATACAAGTAAGAGGGGCCAGGGGGGGGTTATGCATACGTGTGAGGGGCGTGGGGGTGAATGCATACATGTGAGAGGGGCCAGGGAGAGTGCATGCGTATAGGTGTGAGAGGGGCCTGAGTATATGTGTATACGTGCGAGAGGGGTCGGGGGGTGTGCGCATATGTGTGAGAGGGGCCAGGGAGAGTGCATACATGTGATAGGGGCCTGAGGGTGTGTGCATAAGTGGGGGCGCATAAGTGTGAGAGGGGCCTGAGGGTGTGTGCATTAGTGTGAGAGGGGCCTGGGGGTGTATGCATAAGTGGGGGGGTGCATAGTTGTGAGAGGGGCCTGAGGGTGTGTGTGTGTATATAAATGTTAAAGGAGCCTGGAGAGGTGTGCATAAGTGTGAGAGGGTCCTGAGGGTATGTGCATAAGTGTGAGAGGGGCCTGTGTGTGTGTGTGTGTGTGTGTGTGTGTGTGTGTGTATATAAGTGTGAAAGAAGCCTAAATGGGTGTGTGCATAAGTGTGAGAGGAATCTGAGTGTGTGTGCATAAGTGTGAGAGGAATCTGAGTGTGTGTGCATAAGTGTGAGGAGAATGGCGGTGTGTGCATACGTATGAGAGGGGCCTGGCAGTGTGTGCATACGTATGAGAGGGGCCTGGCAGTGTGTGCATAGATGTGAGAGGGGCCTGGCAGTGTGTGCATAGATGTGAGAGGGGCCTGGCAGTGTGTGCATACATGTGAGAGGGGCCTGGCAGTGTGTGCATACATGTGAGAGGGGCCTGGCAGTGTGTGCATACATGTGAGAGGGGCCTGGCAGTGTGTGCATACATGTGAGAGGGGCCTGGCAGTGTGTGCATACATGTGAGAGGGGCCTGGCAGTGTGTGCATACATGTGAGAGGGGCCTGGCAGTGTGTGCATACATGTGAGAGGGGCCTGGCGGTGTGTGCATACGTGTGAGAGGGGCCTGGCGGTGTGTGCATAAGTGGGGGGGTGTAAAGGTGTGAGAGGGGCCCGAGGGTGTGTGCGTAAGTGTGAAAGGGGCCTGGGGGTGTGCACATATGTATGAGAGGGGCCGGGTGGGTGTGTGCATTAGTGTGAGAGGGGCATGGGGGTGTGTGCATACGAGTGTGAGAGGGTGCCTAGGAATTTTAGTAAAGAGTGAATGGTCTGCACGTTTAAGAATAGAAGGAATCCTGGATAGGTTTGCAATGGGAAAGAGTGAAAGGGTTGGATATTGCCTGGGCGCATAACAATGGGATAGTGTCTGGGGTCAGGGCATCTGGCAGGTGTACATTATGGTGGGTGCCTAGTGAGTGTGTTTGATGGTAGGAGAAAGCTTTATGTGTGTGCATAAGGCAATATAAAGTGTGTAGGAATGATGGAACACAGCACAACAAAAGAATGTCTGTGTGTGTTTTAGGTGTGTATGTAAGGGTGGAAGAGCGACTTTAAGGCTGTGACACACTGCAAGCGGAGCGGCGCGCAGTGTGTACATGCGGCTGTGCGTGCTCGGTATGTCCTGCCTTTTCATTTCTGAGCATTCTGCTGCATCAGGTCACGTAGCTGAGCGCTCAGTGATGAAATATTTGATCTTCAGAAGCCATGCGGGCGCCACATCACTTGCAGTGTGTCACAGCTTTTACGTTCAAACGCATCACCTTTCACTACAATCTGGGAGAGATCATCTCACTTGTCAGGGTAGTGGATAGATGGGATAACAGATCTACTACCTTCAATTTATTTATATAAAAAAAAAAAATTTAGTTTAAATAAATAAAAAATTTTATATATTTAATAAATATTCACCCCCATGTAACACCCACCCTAAACTTAGCTCATCTTGGAAGCAAAGTGTCTAGCATCACTCCCTACTGGTCACTGATAGTGGAAGGGAGAGGCTTCTGTATCTATCTCTCTAGACGCACTTTAAGGGGCCTATGTATCAAAATACATCACTTTTACACTTCTTTACAATGCTTAACATACTTATTTTTTAGCGACTAGAAGCTGTAAAAAACAAATAATGCATAATGTTGTAAGCCTATAATGCAGTTTGCAGAAAGTACTATAAGTAAATGCCTTAAACTGAATATGACACTTCTATGTATGTTTAATTGTGCTGCATTGAAATGAATGTACACAATTCTATGCAGTACAATGCATTTGTTCATAACAATCCTGGTTACTATGGCAATTCACTTAATGTAGCATGCAGTGGGGGAGTCTCAGCATAGCATTGTAACAATGACTCTTTTCACTTGACTTTACAAGACACTAAGTACTTTTCTCAGGCTCCATGTTAATAAAATGATTAGCTATCTTCTGGCATACATATTAGCTATCGTATCACATAATATAAGCTTTCATATCATATACATATTAGCTATCGTGTAACATACATATTAGCTATCGTATCACATAATATAAGCTTTCATATCATATACATATTAGCTATCGTGTAACATACATATTAGCTATCGTATCACATAATATAAGCTTTCATATCATATACATATTAGCTATCGTATCACATAATATAAGCTTTCATATCATATACATATTAGCTATCGTGTAACATACATATTAGCTATCGTATCACATAATATAAGCTTTCATATCATATACATATTAGCTATCGTGTAACATACATATTAGCTATCGTATCACATAATATAAGCTTTCATATCATATACATATTAGCTATCGTATCACATAATATAAGCTTTCATATCATATACATATTAGCTATTGTGTGGCATTACATACATATTAGCTATCATATGGCATACATATTAGCTATCCTATCAGCTATTGTATGGCATACATATTAGCTATCATATCAGCTATTGTATGGCATACATATTAGCTATCATATTAGCTATCGTATGGCATACATATTAGCTATCATAATAGCTATCGTATCACATAATATAAGCTTTCATATCATATACATATTAGCTATTGTGTGGCATTACATACATATTAGCTATCGTATGGCATACATATTAGCTATCCTATCAGCTATCATATCACATAATATAAGCTTTCATATCATATACATATTAGCTATCGTGTAACATACATATTAGCTATCATATTAGCTATCGTATCACATAATATAAGCTTTCATATCATATACATATTAGCTATTGTGTGGCATTACATACATATTAGCTATCGTATGGCATACATATTAGCTATCCTATCAGCTATCGTATGGCATACATATTAGCTATCCTATCAGCTATCGTATGGCATACATATTAGCTATCCTATCAGCTATCGTATGGCATACATATTAGCTATCCTATCAGCTATCGTATGGCATACATACTAGCTATCATATCAGCTATCGTATGGCATACATATTAGCTATTGTAAGGCATACATACTAGCTATCATATGGCATACATATTAGCTATTGTAAGGCATGCATACTTGCTATCATATTAGCTATCTTATGGCATACATATTAGCTATCATATTAGCTATCGTATGGCATACATATTAGCTATTGTATGGCATACATACTAGCTATCACATCAGCTATCGTATGGCATACATATTAGCTATTAAATTAGCTATTGTATGGCATACATATTAGCTATTAAATTAGCTATCGTATGGCATACATATTAGCTATCATATGGCATACGTATGGCATACATATTAGCCATCTTATGGCATACATATTAGCTATCGTATGGCATACATATTAGCTATCGTATGGCATACATATTAGCTATCATATGGCATACGTATGGCATACATATTAGCCATCTTATGGCATACATATTAGCTATCGTATGGCATACATATTAGCTATCGTATGGCATACATATTAGCTATCGTATGGCATACATATTAGCTATCGTATGCCATACATATTAGCAATCATATTAGCTATCTTATGGCATACATATTAGCTATCCTATCAGCTATCGTATGGCATACATGTTCGCTATTGTATGGCATACATACTAGCTATCCCATCAGCTATCGTATGGCATACATATTAGCTATCATATCAGCTATCGTATGGCATACATATTAGCTATCATATCAGCTATCGTATGGCATACATATTAGCTATCATATGGCATACATATTAGCTATTGTAAGGCATACATAATAGCTATCATATAGCATACAAATTAGCTATCATATTAGCTATCTTATGGCATGCAAATTAGATATCATATGGCATACAGATTAGCTATCATATCAGCTATCGTATGGCATACATATTAGCTATCGTATGCCATACATATTAGCTATCGTATGCCATACATATTAGCAATCATATTAGCTATCTTATGGCATACATATTAGCTATCCTATCAGCTATCGTATGGCATACATGTTCGCTATTGTATGGCATACATACTAGCTATCCCATCAGCTATCGTATGGCATACATATTAGCTATCATATTAGCTATCTTATGGCATGCAAATTAGATATCATATGGCATACAGATTAGCTATCATATCAGCTATCGTATGGCATACATATTAGCTATCTTATGGCATGCATATTAGCTATCGTATGGCATACATATTAGCTATCGTATGGCATACATATTAGCTATCGTATGGCATGCAAATTAGCTATCGTAAGGCATACATATTAGCTATCGTATGGCATATTACATTTTTTTATGACATAAAATAAAAGCTAATCTTGGAAAGTTTTCATATAATTTTAGGTTATACAATTAATTGCTGGAGCATAGAGTTTAGAATGTTTTTTTGGCATAAGCAAGGTGGTTATTACAGATAAAAATACAAAGCCTGTTTTTTACTTTCTAATTAGGCTTCCTTTCTATTCTGCAATCTAACATTACTGTTGCTCCAGTAAGAAGTGACAAAGATCGGGAACAAGTGAAACATTATCTTTAGCATGTGTAGTGCTTACACTTTAACAAGATGAAAGTCTATGCAATACTATAATCATGGAATGATTAGGAGGTAGAAATGATTCTCTGCCTCAAACAAAAATGGAGCTAAGTAGTGAGAGAGCCCTTAAAGGGACAGTATACACTCATTTTCATATAACTGCATGTAATAGACACTATTATAAAGAATAAGATGCACAGATACTGATATAAAAATCCAGTATAAAACTGTTTAAAAACTTACTTAGAAGCTGTCAGTTTGGCTCTGTTGAAAAGGTAGCTGGAAAGCCCACTGCAAGTGGCAAATAAGACACTACCCCCTCCCCCTTCTTTTACATATGAAAAGATCCTTTACACAAACAGGAGCAAGCTGGAGAAGGTAGCTGACACTATTCACATAAAACTTTGGGGCTTGGTTAGGAGTCTGAAAATCAGAGCATTGTTATTTAAAAATAAGCAAAACTATACATTTATTTAAAAAAAAAAAAAAACTATATGGGCTATATAAATAGATCATCTACAAAACATTTATGCAAAGAAAAAATGAGTGTATAATGTCCCTTTAACTTGCAACCTATACAGGTATGAAAATGTATGTCAACCTTTTTGCAGTAAGTACTCCTAGAGGCATACAAAATTGCCTAAAAAAGACTTGAAACCCATTTTTTTCTGTCATGATTCAGATAGAGCATGCAACTTCAAACACCTTTCTAATTTACTTATTTTATCAAATTTGCTTCATCCTATTGGTATCCTTTATTGAAGGAACACCAGTGCATTACTGGGAGCTAGCTGCACATTACTAAGAGGCAGAGCCTCAGTATCTGGTACCTTTAAAGGGACATAATACTCATATGTTAAATCACGTGAAACTGATGCAGTATAACTGTAAAAAGCTGACAGGAAAATATCACCTGAGCATCTCTATGTAAAAAAGGAAGATATTTTACCTCACAATCTCCTCAGCTCAGCAGAGTAAGTTCTGTGTAAAAAGTTATACTCAACTGCTCCCAGCTGCAGGTAAAAAAATTTAAAAAAAAATGAAGAAATGAACAGCAGCCAATCAGCATCAGCAGTGCTGAGGTCATGAACTTTTACTGTGATCTCATGAGATTTGACTTGACTCTCATGAGATTTCATTGTAAACTTCCTTTACCTGATTGGTGAAATAAGATGAGAGTGCACGATGCTCATCCCTTCAGATGTCCCAGGACAGACACACTAAAATGCTGCTTAAAAATCCTTTACAATGGGAGGTGGTAAAATATCTTTCTTTTTTACATAGAGATGTTCAGGAGATATTTTCTAGTCAGCTTTTTACAGCTATGCTGGATCACTTTCAAAAAAAGAGCTGCAGGAACATAATGGAATACAATAACATAGTGAGTAGTAACCATTCTAGGGTAGGCCTGCCCAGCAGTTTAGTGTCCCTTTTAAACTACAGGAAATGGTGCAAAATTAAATTATAATGCATATTTAAATATATTACATAACAATTTCAAACTATTTCATACCCCTTTAAGGCGAGTGACACATCTGAGAGTTGGAAGTGCTGCATTTTGAGTTTTATTAAATCATAAAATACATAGAAAAGGCACATCTATATTTAAATATTTTTTTTACAGATTGTAAATACTCCTTAACCCCTTAAAGGACCAGTCAACACAGTAGATTTGCATAATCAACAATTGCAAGATAACAAGACAATGCAATAGCACATAGTATGAACTTCAAATGAGTAGCAGATTTTTTTCTGACAATTTTAAAAGTCATGTCTTTTTCCACTCCCCCTGTACCATGTGACAGCTATCAGCAAATCACAAATGCATACACGTACCATGTGACAGCCATCAGCCATTCACAAATGCATACACACTTATTTTTGCACATGCTCAGTAGGAGCTGGTGACTGAAAAAGTTTAAATATAAAAAGACTGTGCACATTTAGTTAATGGAAGTACATTGGAAAGTTGTTAAAAATGGCATGCTCTATCTGAATAATGAATGTTTAATTTTGATTGAGTGTCCCTTTAATGACCGGACCATTTTTCAATTTTCTTACCCTTAATGACAATGGCTATTTTTACATTTCTGCAGTGTTTGTGTTTAGCTGTAATTTCCCTCGCCATTAAATGGACTTTCTAAAGATACCATTATTTTCATCATATCTTATAATTTACTAAAAAAAAAAAAATAATAAAATATGAGGAAAAAATGGAAAAAAAAAAAACACACTTTTTCTAACTTTGACCCCCAAAATATGTTACACATCTACAATCACCAAAAAACACCCATGCTAAATAGTTTCTAAATTTTGTCCTGAGTTTAGAAATACCCAATGTTTACACGTTCTTTGCTTTTTTTGCAATTTATGGGGCAATAAATACAAGTAGCACTTCGCTATTTCCAAACCACTTTTTTTCAAAATTAGCGCTAGTTACATTGGAACCCTGATATCTGTCAGGAATACCTGAATATCCCTTGACATGTATATATATTTTTTTAGAAGACATCCCAAAGTATTGATCTAGGCCCATTTTGGTATATTTCATGCCACCATTTCACCGCCAAATGCGATCAAAAAAAAAAAAAAAGTTCACTTTTTCACAAAATTTGTCACAAACTTTAGGTTTCCCACTGAAATTATTTACAAACAGCTTCTGCAATTATGGCACAAATGGTTGTAAATGCTTCTCTGGGATCCCCTTTTTTCAGAAATAGCAGACTTATATGGCTTTGGGGTTGCTTTTTGGTAATTAGAAGGCCGCTAAATGCCGCTGCGCACCACACGTGTTTTATGCCCAGGAGTGAAGGGGTTAATTAGGGAGCTTGTAGGGTTAATTTTAGCTTTAGTGTAGTGTAGTATAGTAGACAACCCCAAGTATTGATCTAGGCCCATTTTGGTATATTTTATGCCACCATTTCACCGCCAAATGCGAGCAAATAAAAAAAAAAAAAAAAAAAAAAAAAAAACCTTTACATTTTTCACAATTTTAGGTTTCTCACTGAAATCATTTACAAACAGCTTGTGCTATTATGGCAGAAATTGTTGTAAAAGCTTCTCTGGGATCCCCTTTGTTCAGAAATAGCAGACATATGGCTTTGGCGTTGCTTTTTGGTAATTAGAAGGCCGCTAAATGCTGCTGCGCACCACACGTTAATTATGCCCAGCAGTGAAGGGGTTAAATTAGGTAGCTTGTAGGGAGCTTGCAGGGTTAATTTTAGAGATCAGCCTCCCACCTGACACATCCCACCCCCTGATCCCTCCCAAACAGCTCTCTTCCC